>NC_051184.2:101304659-101604659 GCF_013339695.2 Rhipicephalus sanguineus
ATGCCGCGCTCATGGTGCATTCCCGGCCGTTTCGCTATCTTGGTATACACCAAAATTGGTATTGCGCGACGCGACTGCATGGCGAACGTAAATGAGAGGTGGTAACATGGAAATCATGACATGCATGTTATGTACGTCATGATTTACATGCCGCGCTCATGGTGCATTACCGGCCGTTTCGCTAGATTGATATGCACCAAAATTGGTATTGTGCGATGTGACTGTATGAAGAACTTGAATAACAGGTGGTAACATGAAAACTATGACATGCATGTCATGTATGTCATGACTTACATGCCACGCTCATGGTGCATTCGCGGCCGTTTCGGTAGCTTGATATACACCAAAACTGGTATTGCGCGATGTGACTGTATGATGAACATTAGTGACAGGTGGTAACATGAAAAACCATAATATGCATGTCATGTATGGCATGATTTACATGCTCTACTAATTGTGCACTCGCGGCCATTTCGCTCCTTTGATATACACCAAAATTTGTATTGCGCGATGTGACTGTATGACGAACATAAATGAGCGGTCTTAACATGCGAATCATGTAATGCATGTCATGTACGGTATGATTTACATGCTACTGTCATGGTGCGCTTCCGGCCGTTTTGTTAATGTGATACAGTAAACTCTCACTTGTACGAACGTCGGTTAACGAATATTTCAGAATAACGAACTTTTAGAAAATCCACGGCGATTTTATTATGCACTCTATGCAAAAATCTTTCAGTTAAACGAATTTCAGAATAGTGAATTTTTCAGTTGAACGAACTTGATCCGCGGACCCAGGCTCATTTTTTAAATCAATTCAACGATGTTTTGTTCACTGCAGCACTGGCATAGCCGATGCGAGCCGCCACTAAATCGCCCATCCATCGACGGCGGCGCGACACAGCTGGACGTTGACAGTGGTGCTTCATTTGAGGACTATGTGCAGAGTGACAGTGATCTTGTCACTTGTGCAGAACTATCCGATTTGGAAATTGTTTCGAGTGTTCGTCCGGCACAGGGCTGGGCAGTATCGCGATGCAAGAGTATCGCGATAGTATTTTAGAGATACTTTTGAGTATCTGTATTTCTGTATCGAGATACATTTGAAAAATGTATTTGTATCTCAGTAGTGAAATACATTTACGATGTATCGCCTGTATCGCGATACTATGCTGGACACGGGTATCTCGTTACATTGATTTTTTTTGTCGGAAATGAGTTGAGGCGTGTTTCCAATGGGGGAATGGCGTTTTTTTTTGTGCCAAGTCAAGCAAAGGCGCGCCGCCGGTCGCCGACAGACAGGGCGGCGATGGTTTCCGCTCAAGCACAAAATGGTCCATGTGGTAAAGCGCGCGACGCCACAGACGGCAGAATCGCGGGGGCAGTGTTGTCGGCCTCTGCCGACGAAAGTCGCTGTGTCTCAAGGTCAGTGCCGCACGCCTAATTTTTTTCAGGTGGCAAGCTATTACTTCGCGACCCCCCGCGCGGATACCCCCTTGGAACAGGCTTTGCAATGTTTCGCGTGCATTCAGTTCTCAAAGCGGCGGCACTTCCAAAAGCAGTTCCTGTAGTCGCGGCAGAAGGGACTAGAAGATGGCTATCTTTCACGCGCTTTCAGCCACCTTTCGAATGTCAAGGTGCGTTCCCAATTGATTACATGCGTAAAACGGCCTTTATGGTAGCAGGCTCCCCCACCGCCGGAGCCGACTTCGCCTGTTGCGGCTTTCTGAAATGGGTGCTAGTAGCGTCGGTGGTGGTGACAGCTTCACTGAAGCCGACAGGGTCAGACGGCTTAGAATTCTGAAGATGGGGACATACTTCGGATTCTGAACAGTCAGAACAACCCAAGTGAGGGCGGAAGCGTTTTGGTATCTAGATGACCCGAGAAGAGATATCGCCACGCTGCAGGGCAATCGGGCTATGAAGGCGATATTTATTCATTATAACACGAATTTGTGCTCGCCTTCAGCGGTAGACAGACTTTTTTCTTTCGTGAGTCTTGTGCTAAGGCCGAACTGACGCTGTTAGAAGACATCCTATTTGAGTTGCTCACACAGCAACCTTCTCAGCAAAGCAGATCTTATGTGCAATGTAAATGCATACTTTTTCTCAATTCACTGGTGTTCATTAGTGATTCGAGTGATTTGCTTAAAGTGTGCTATTTCTAGCATAGCTTATGTCGATTTAGGTGTCCAATCTTTGTTACTGTTGCTGTGAAATAGTGTATTTTTATTGCAAGTGATACTTGTAATTATGTTATTATTGCCAATTATGTACTTTATCCACCCCCTCCCCTGCAATGTCTTAATGGCGCTAAGGGTACTGTAATAAATAAATAAATGAACTGAACGTTTCGATGCACTGTAACTTTAATTACAACATTATGCTGCACTAATAAGTGTCTTTGCGTAGTATGAGCATCCTTCATATAAAAAAATTATTCCAGTATCTGTATCTCTGTAACTGTATTCCGGAATACTTTTTTAGTCTTATTGCAAAAGTATCTCCGAAATATCCCGTTACGTTAAAAGGAAATGTATCTCAGTATCTGTATTTTAGGCTTCCAGTTCATATATTTCGATATCTGTATTCCGGAATACTTTTCTGAGTATCTCTGCCCAGCCCTGGTCCGGCACCAGAAGAAGAATAGTGCGACGAGGAAGTCGTAACGGCTGAGACATGTTCAAATCCTGTAACTCTAGCCGAGGCGGTAGAGTATGTTAGAAAGTTGCGAGACTTCGTGTCTCAGCAAAAAGCTGTGCCAGAGGCAGCGCACAGAAACGTAGACTCTCTGGAAAGCTTTGTCTCTTCTTGTGCTTTAAGGCCACCAGTCCAAATGAAAATTACAGATTTCTTTTCAATATAAATTGCATTTCGCACTTTTGACTCTAATGTCTGCTGTGCCCAATGGTGTTCCATATTCTAGTGAATATTCAGTTTAGTGAACTTTCACTTAAGTGAACTATTTCCTTGGGTCTCTTGAAGTTCACTCAATTGAGAGTTCACTATATATACCAAAATTGGTATGGCATGACACGAGTGCGTGATGAACATAAGCGACAGGTCATGCATTTATATACCAGAATATGCGTTTCATTGGCATGGTGTACACTAGTTTGTGCATGCATGCGTGCATGGCAAACATGCGATATATCGTGGACTAGATGCCATGGCATGAATGATTTCATTTGGCTCAAAGACAAACAAGGCGATGTATGCAGCTCTTTGCTGGCTGCTTCGCATTACATCGATGCCCAGAATGCGTGGGATCTGCCGAATTTTTTGAAGATGCTTCCTGCGATAACAAAATGAGCACAACACAATTATGGTCTGCAAATATCCACAGATGACCTACATTGCTGCCCTTTCTCATTAAATTCAGCTCTAGACTGAACACTGCAACAGCAGCATCCTCCTACATTACAGGGCATCATACTACTTTCCTTGGCCTGGTTTTTAGTTCAATAACTGTTTTCACCCATAACAGAATGTAGCTCTAGTAAAGCTTCGGTTGGGGAGGGGCCAGTCGTAAAGTGTGTATGCAAAGTAAGAATATGAAAAAAAAACAGTGGCATAATTTCACTTGAGATATAACAATTATCATAATTCCTGTAATGTCAGGCACCAAGAAGTGTTTAATTGAGCAAGTTTTGACATTAAGCTATTACAAAAGAATGCCCTTTATGGAAAGTCGGATTTGCAGAGTGAACTCTGATGATGAAATTGACTGTCTTTACTGGCTCTGTAGCTGCTAGTGCATAGCTAAAGCCGCTTGAATGCACTTAACAAGCCTGTGTAATGGTATTGACAAATGGACAGAGAAGACAAACTCATTCGTTCTCACTTAGCTGCCATCACAGCAATACGTTGCTTGGTGTCAGGTTGCCTGGTATGCAGAATGCACGAACTTGGTGGCCGTGCCATACCACAGTAAACATGATCGACATCTGCTCCAACTGCGTAAGTAGCTGGAAAGTGCTAAATTAAAAAATCAGCTGTACCATGCACACATAATGTAAATAACATTGGGTATACTCGCGGACAACTTTTCTTGGCTACGAAGGGTAAGCTACGGGGGCGGAGCTTCTGCGCATGTACTCGTGCGCGATGTAGTCCGGCACGCGTTTCTCACCGCTGTGGAAAGTGATGACTGCGCGCAGTCAGTGTTGGATACTGACGCACACTCTGATTAGCATTCAATGAACACGTTAAAGGTGGGACTTTCTCAGGCGTGCAAACAGAAAGCGACAACGTATAAATTCAAATAAATACAAACATCGCGCTGTTTCGAGCTGCGTCCTGTGTCAAAGAGCTGCATGTAGAAAATAAAGGAGTAGTTTTTATATGTCACGTAAAGAATACAGGAGCAATTGTGGAACTATATTCCTTGGCGGTAGGATACACGCTATTTGGATCTGTTGCCTTAGCTTCATTGCATGAAATGTTGTCCGCGAGTTAAGTTGATGTCGTTTTCTCGTTCCTACTGTTTGTTCAAGCAGCTCCTTGTTCCAGAGGCAAGGCAATTTATGTCAGTCTCGTAGTCAAGCTTGCGGCTCTACCTTAGTGCTGAATATGTTTCCTAAAATATTATGAGAAAACTCTGAACAATTCCTGACACATTCGACTCTGTGAATGTGGATGGCCAGTTTAGAAAAGTGGACGGCTGTTCGTGGCGTTGGTGGTCGGACGCGCCCTATCCTTCGGGTATGCGTTAAGCACGCGACCGTCAACGTAGGAGCGAGAATGACCCCGCCAGACGCGCACGCAATTCGCCGCGTCACAGACATATACCGTTCACTGGCCATCACCCCACAGGGCGTTGAAGTCGTGCCAACGACACACGCATCTGCAACGCAGTGAGCGCGGAGCGTCGGCGTCGCGAGGCGAGAGACGGGGGAGGGGGATAGAGCACGCATCTGCAACGCAGCGAGCGCCTCCGCGCCATCTAGGGATCTTTCTGAGAACTAGAGGTGGCTACGACAGCGCCGTCTAGTGAACACTCCAAGAACTACAGGTGGCTACCTACTACTACTACTACCACTACCACTACTACATACTACAGAGGAGGGACAAACCCACATCCAAAGGAGCTTCGCCCCTAAAATGCTCGAGGCGCGTGTGCATCCATTCAGGACCAGGTTAAAAACCCCAGGTGGTCGAAGTTTCCAAAGCCTTCCACGACGGCGTTCCTGATAATCGTGTCGTGGTTTTGTGACGTAAAACCACAACAAGTATTATTATATAATAATAAAAGGCCGCGATGCAACAAGCTCTCTTGGCACGTCAAAATTCCATGCGTAACGCCACGCCCCATGGTAATTTTAGAGCGCAGCTCTTAAAGGGACATTAAAGAGCAAAACTATTTTCTCGCATTAGTAAAGTAGTCTTCCACGATACCAAAAACACCACGCTTGCTGCGAGAAGACGCTTAATAGGCGAGAAAACGCGCAAAAAGAAAATACAGGTGGCGACGCCACCTTATAATTCCCATACCATATGCCGTGACATCACATATTTTTGACGGCGCCTGCTTGGGCCTACGTAGTTCCTAATCGGTTAGATCGAAGTACATTGTCCTCTGAGAGGGCCAGAGACTTGACATAGCGAGTTTGTGGAAATTTAATCGAGCCAGTGGCGCCAAAATACGTGAAATGCTCTTTGAAGTATTTTACGTCACGAATTACAAAGTTCGGCGCGAAATTTAAAAATGAAACTTTGAACTTGGTTTTTTCCTCTTATAATAAACCTATGGTAGTGAAATAAACAACACAAGAGTTCTCCGAGCGCACTTTATCAATCTAAACCAATTCATTGTTCCTCTTTAGTGTCCCTTTAAGCCGTTCCTGCGTTGGGCTTCGTTGTCTCTCGATGTAACCGATTGAACAAGCACAGCGAATGCTATTCCGGCTCGGGCGCCACAAACTACGCGACGCGGTTCTCTCTTTTAGATGCGAAGCATGTTATGGCGGACTTCAATCCGGTGTGCGGCGTGACCACCCTTACTGCACATGCGCAAACCCTCTCCACAAACCTTCTCTCCGCGACCACTCCCCCTCTCTACTTCCTCTATCCCTCTATCCACTCCCACTACCCCTTCCCACTCCTTTCCCCTACGCCTCCCGCCCTCTTCGTTTAGATAAAAGGCTCGCGTTAGGTCGTACACACGCTGAGTCTCTGCGCCGGCTGCGCCGGTGTCATTAGTTCCAACGTCAACGTCGGCGCCAGCTGCGGCAATACCTTAACGACTGCCGAGATCGCGGAGCAGCGGGTGGAGCAGCGGGAGGCTCGACGCGCCGCAGCGCAACAAAAACGTCGGCTAGCGCACCCCGAGCTCCGGGCTAAGGAAGCCCAGCGCAAACGGCAACGCCGGCGGGAAACTGCTACGGACGAAACGCTGGCTCGACATGCCGAAAGGCAAAGGCAGCGTCGGCAAGTAAACCCCGCCGTACGCAACGCCGACATCGACGCCAAGCGTCAGCGTCAAGCCAACGCGTCAGCTGCGGGCAGACGACGTGAGTCCAACGCACGTGCAGAACGCTTCGCTAGACAGCTTCAACGCCCGGGTTCCGACAGTGCAGACGCCAGGTTCCAGCGAGAATTGCTCGACCGGAGCTTCGGGCACAGCTGCAACGTGTGCGACCGACTTTGGTTCGATAAAAATCTGACCGAGGTCGGTAGCATGTGCAACGAACGCCAACGGAACGCGATTGTGCAAGTGCCAGGGCTTCGCATCGCCTCATGGTCCCCTGCGGAGGGAGATGATGAATTTTTTTCTTTCCAAGGCTGGCTGGATTACTCGAAAACCTTATCTGCGGAAACAGAAAATTACAATATAGTAATAAATAAAGAAAGTACCTACCTTTTTAGAAAAGAGAGAAAAACAAGATGCCGACTGTATTGCTCTGCAAACATCGCCGCCGAAACGGAACATAACAAAATAAAAACAAACGAAAATGAAATATGAAAAATAATAAAATGAGGAAAAAAGACACATATTAAGTATTGCGTTGTCTGCAGTGTGGGTTTTTGCACAAACGCAAAAACCTAAAACCAATGTAAAAGGATCCAAGTTTTATTAAATATTTAGTGAAAGAAATAAAGGCTTGTCTGCAACATTACAAACATTCATCATAGATTTCCTACGTACAGTTACAGAATACGCTTTATTTTTTCAAGGAGACGTGTTCCATGTCTCCTTAAGATGCTTTCCCTCAATACATGAAATGAAACCGCGCGTTCAGCTGCGCCCACATTTTCAATTAGGGGGTATCGTAACCGTCTATCATATTCTTTCCTACATATTCCTATCCTACGGAGGTAGAAAAAAGAATACATGGTTGATCCCTCCGTCATTGAAATAGGTATAACACGAAAGTGCAACTTCACTTTACAAAAGTAGTGCGATTCTCGCTGTATATTGATAATAGAGAGCTCCCGCAATGTCTATTGGTGTTTGGCGGCTAAAGCACCGTTTGAAATGGACGCACGTACGTTGATCCTAGTGGCACATCTCCATCCCGACGACTAACGTGAAGGATCATGATTAAACCATTTTTGTAGCTGAAGTAGTTGACATATACTCGGACACAGCGTATAGTGGATCCTACGCAAAGATGACATCAAAAACTCACAGTGTCCCTTATGGATCCGGCAATTGATTTATTCCTCATTCTTTACTAAAAAAAAGATTTAACCGCCGGTTTCATGGCCGATCCCCTGTAGTCGGTACGAGCCAACGAAAGGAACAAGCAAGGAAGCAAGCAAGCAAGCAATGCATCCGACTCCGTCAACTCGAAGGCGAAAGCTATCTCCTTATACACCTTGTTATAAATCGATGTAGTAAACCACCCGAGTCGCGTTCGTTCGTAGTCGTGGCCGGGGAAATTTGGCTGCCTGTACTCGCTAGGCTGTGGGTTTTTGCGATGATTTCGCATTTCGAAAACTTGATTGCATACCGCGTACAAGTAGCCGCTTGGCCTGAGTCATTCCGCGTCGCTATGGCTTAAAATAGCCTTTCACCTTCACATTCATAGAAGGTTTTAATCCACCCCCGTATTTTGCCCCGTTCTCCATCTTCAGTGGACGTGTCCTTATATTCACCTACCTCCGCATTTAGCCGATGGATGACCTATCAAAGAAATATTTTGGTAAGTTTATGTCTTTCTTTAGGAGGAGGTATTCGTTTGATTTCATCATTGTATATAAGATTCGGCGCCCATTGAAGATTGACGGGAAGCAATATAATATAAATCGGATAGTTTGGCATGCAGATATGTAAAATCAAAAAAGTTTGTGAAATGAGTTGTGCACTTGTGGCGGCTGCAGCTAAGAAGCATTGAGCTAGAGGGCCAGTGCAGAAGGCTCCGTCAGCAGTCGACCTCCATGGGGAATGAAATGATCATTTTGTTTGCCTGCAGCATTCATAAGCTTACTTTACCCTTTTCTTATGCCAAACTGAATAGTGATCATAATCTGACAGAGAGCGTTCTGCCAATGCAGAGTGCTCGAAATCATTCTTCATTTTTTAAACACATACCTGCTTTCGTTATCAGTTAGTAGGACACACAGCGCTCTTAATTGCGTAAGTAATGCCTTTGCAAAATTTTAGGTTCCTGGAATACCTTCGTGGGCAGAATATCCTTATCTCCATTTATTCTACCTGAAAACGAAAAAGTTATTTCGCTCAAATATATTAAATTCTCAGCTTATTTAATCACTTATGCCGCGTAATACCGATGAATGTGCAATACCTGGTTTGTCATTGTAGACGTTCTGTTAACAAAGTTCACCAATGACATTCAGGGTTTACTCCTAAAACGACGAGCGCAAAGCTGTCTATCTACCAGTACCCCTACACTCAGTCGCCCTCCCGTTGACATCAAAGGAATTACGCACAGAAGACAAACACGATTAGTCGTTTCACTAATGGAAAGCGCACGATACATGACAATGCGGAGTTCCTGTGTTCCCCCCATGCCTTTCTCATGCACAGAAGCTCCTTAGCAGCTGAGTTCGTTTTTGTTGTGTTCATGCTATGGGAAGTCGATGCACAATTAGAATTCAAGAGGAAAGGAAGGAAGGTGACGGGGCAGTGCACCTAATTTTATTGCTGTCAAACATTTCTTGTAGCCCATTACTCAATCGTGCAGTGCGAAGAAACATTGGTCTATCGAATCGAAGATACCGCAGCTTCGCTGTCCGATCACGCAGTCGGAGACAGAGAGCCTCACGTGCATATCATCAGGCTGCACTCGCTTCTTAAACATGGTAAACGAGTGCTCTGCAACACTTTCCATGCTTCAAACAAAGGATCGCTTACCGATGCGGACGTGCCGGGGTGGTTTAATTGTTATGGTGATTCGCTGCTCCCCGATAGTTCGCGGTATCGAATGCCGGCCGCGTCAGCCGCATTTCGGTGGAAACGGAATGCTAGAGGCATGGGCGCTTAGATATTGGTGCGGGTTAACAACCCCAGTGATCGAAATTTTTGGAGCCCACCCACAACGGCCTCTCTCATAATCATATCGTGGTTTTGGGACTTAAAACTAGGGCAATAGATAATAAACGAATACCAGTATACGTCTGGGAGCTTCAGTGATCACTGAGATCACTTACAAAAACACATTTACAAAATACATTTATTAAATTCAGTGAACAGTGATCACTTCACTGCTTTCATTCTTACGGACACGATCTACGGTGAAAGTCGCCAAACCTGCATCATTTAGAGATTTTCAAAAATTAGCGGAACACAGAGCGCATTTTTCTAGTTCCTCCATGAAGATTGTGTTACATAGGAACATCGCACCTAATGACATATTCCCATAATAATAATTGTTGAGGTTTTCTGTCCCAAAACCACAATGTGGCATTGAGAGACGCAGTAATGAAGAGCTCCGGAATTTTCGATTAAGTGAGGGCTCTTTAACGTGGGCCTAAACCTATCATGACGGGCCTCTAGCATTTCGCCTGCATCGAAGTAAGGCCGCCGCTGCCGGGATTTGATACCGCGACTTTCTAGTTCAGCACTCGAGCACTGTAACCAATGAGCACCACGCCGGGTCAACGTCATGTTCACGGCGCGAATGGGGACCGGTGGCGTACCCGGAACCGTGTTGCCGTGACGCTACTTTTACTCGGTCTTATTTTCTTACTACTGTGACGCACTGCTGTGTTTTGATTCACGGTGTTTTCTGAACGACTGTTGTAGATCAAACTTTTGCATTAAGGCTTCCAACCAGTTAGTAGAAATAACCGGCAAACGGTATGTTTCCTACTTTTGCCCATGTAATGCCTTTTTTTAACAGCACATTGGACCACCCTGCTAAATACCGACTGAAGCAAAAAAAAACTTTCCAGGAACGTTCCGTGGTGGTTACAATGGATAGTCTTTTCAATTGGAGATTGGTTCTACAGACCTAAACCACTATAAAAAAAATCGTACGAGATGGTTGTCATTCCAAGAGCAAGGACGTTCTCTCTGGTAATGTAAGTTGTAAATTTTTCTACAAATAAATTACCTCCTTTCCGTCTAAGTTTCCCGTTCGGCTTATCAGTGCTGATCTCAGAGTGTCGGCAATATTTGCCCGGCGCAATGGCTTTTTCTCGAGGCTATACAGATCAACCTGCTTGATATCAGGAGAGATAGAGAGATAACATTTATTTACACTCGTCGAGAATGACGGGGGAGGAGGCTATGGCCTTTGCCCCCCTTCATCCCTCTAGCAGTCGGCCGGAATGCCTTGGGACTCGGCGGCGGTCAGGGCGAGACCGATGACTTTACGTTGTTCTTCGGTGTCTTGGCTGCGTAATAAGGCATCCCAGGATTCAACGTTTCTGGTTGGATCGTTGTAACAAGAAGAAAATAACTTTGAGGCATCATCAATGCAAATTGTCTCTGGTTAGGGGAACAATGACTTTGGGCGGGTCTCACTCTTGCTTAGGTTGTAATTTGTAAATAACTGGAGCAACATGCACTTTCCAACAAATAGTTCCTTGCACGGACATTTATAAAATAGTCAGTAATTGCTCTTGCTCAACTTTAAGAAAATAAACCATGTGATATTACAGCAGAAGGCAACGCGACGCTCCACATGCATGCATATACTGTCGTGACGCAAGTGTTTACCCGCAAGTATGATGCACTCGTAAAGTTGCTAATTGTATGCGCGAAAATGTAGGTGACCTCACAGAGCACGGTGGCTCAAATGGCGGACAGTGCCACCATCGAAAAGCATTTCAACAAGCGCCATCCTTCTAGCGTATACCGTCATTTTTATCATAAAGGCCACATTGTCAAAACTATTTAAACGGTTCTGAGGGGTCGAACACCAACGGTCGGTATAGTGCTGAAAATCTGGCGACCGGCACTTCCGAATGCTCATTGACTCAAGTTGTTGGAAATTTGTGTCTAAGCATCGCGTTGAAACTGGCAGAGCGTTTTAGGAATTTTCATTGGCTGGTAAGGTTTGAAGGCCTACGAAGTTGGCCCAAAGCGGCGTAGGCTTTTAAGATTTTTGTAGGAGCGTATTACCGCTCGTCTGTTGTGTGTACTACTTCGTGTAAGTTAGGTTGTTGTGCTCGTGTAAGATAACCATCTTCCGGCATTCCTAAATTTTACAATACGTTTAATTATCGTTAGTTGGTGGCCCTCGTCATTGTCGTGATTTTATTAGCTGTATTTTAGACAAGAGGGTGCGCACTGAAAATGGGAGTACGCTATGCGATGCGCACCCTTCGGATAGCTCGCGGATGTTATTCGAAGCGCGAGCAGCGAGTTTATTATTCGAAAGTATTTTAATATCTTGCGCATCTAGGAGTCTCAATGATTTCGACTATTTCGCAGAACGTAGGCGATACAGTATTGCAATGCAGATACACCTATGCTATTGATACTTGATGGCGCTATCGAACGTGCGACCAGTGTGTAGGCAGCCACCCTTGGTGCTCGAGTATGCGAGAACGTCAAGGTGTTTTCGTGTGGCAGCGCATAACCATTAGATTTGCTGCATAAAACTCTCCACACTGAGACATTGCCGTCACAGTTCTAACATTAAGAGCGGCTGCTTATTTACGCTTACGAGCTTTGTTCCATAAAGGCGAAACCTATTATTTCCGTTCTCGAAAGAAGTTAAGGACGTGATTGCTGGGCAGCCCGTGACAATCTGGTGAAAAGAACTTACTGTTATGATCGGTAATGCAAAGAAAGATCCGGCCTGCAAGGGACGGTCATCACCGTTCCTGCCATACGCGGTCCGCGTCCCACAAAAATGTGGGAAATCTTGTGCGCTGCGAGGAACGCGCATCGGCGTGCACGGTCCACGTCCAACAAGAACGCTTGACCAGAAGAGCGTGCACTGACCGGTCTAAAAGGAGCTTCCTTATGGGCGCTGCGGCTCTCTCACTGGCCTTCGCTAGCGCTCTCGTCTCTTGTGGGCTCGTCTGATGCAAAGGCGCTTTTCTAAGCTTTTTTTTGTAACATCGCCGGTATATATATAAATGAAACGCCTCTTTCTCTTCGAATCAAGCTTCTTAAGAGCCATCTTCACCCGAAAATGAGTGCAATCCTCATTTCTCACTTTCACTGAAGATATAAAGTGGTGAAGCAGCAAACAGTAAGAAACTGCTAGAATCTAGAACGGTGCTGCTTAGCAGAAAAACTAGCATTTGAACAGGAAAGCTGTTTAGCAAACCGTTCCTTGTGAGTCGATAGCAGAAAACTATTGTCATCTTAACGAGTATGTGCCACTGTGCAGCTACCTGAGAACGAGTACAGAGAGAGACAGAGAAAGAAAGAACGAGAGAAACAAGCAGAGAGGCAGAAAGAAAGATATAAAGAAAGAGAAAGAGAAAAATTCTTGCCGAAATAGTTCTTCACGAGGCGGGATTCGAAAGAGCGTACCCTCGATCCGAAGGTGAGCGTCCTAGCCACTCGGCTATCCAGGCACGCTAGCAGATCATAGCATAGCCTTGTATAGTATAGTGTAGCAAGGGGGTGGGAAAGGGAAGTTAGCGTGAGGTGGAGAGATCTGATGGTGTGGGGGAGGGAAAGGAGGAGAGGAGAGAGGAGACGGAAGCACAGAAAGAATGAGCAAGATGGAAATACGGAGAAAGGAATGCAGAAACAAATATAGACACAGAAAGAACATCAAGAAAAGAGAGAGAAAGAAGAAGAGAGAAAAAAATTCGGCAGATCTCACGACGTCTGGGAATCGGATTCATGCATAGCAGTCAACAAGCAATTGCACATGCTGCATTTTTTTTACTTTCAGGCAAGCGTTGCAAGGTGGATTGACGTGTTTTTTGTAAGCGTAGTAGTTTTGTGCGCATAGTGGCAGTACACGGCACGTCGACTACACTGGCGTTTAAAGGGTAACATATGGTCTGACGTAACGTCTGCACTCACATCAGTGAACAGACGTGAACATTATCGAAACTAAGTGCACTGTACGGTGCGATGATGTGAACATAATACGTAACTTTTGTTAGCGTATTCCTCCGGGGTCCAGCAATCCTTGGATATAGTCTGCTCAATCATAGGGATACAAATGCAATGTTTATTAGACTTGTGTGAAAGCGTCCGCCACGGAAAATCTGTGTTTATGGTGCTCGGCTGCTGCACCGAAGGTCGCGGGTTCAACTCCGGCCGCGGCGGTCGCATTTCGGTGAGGCGAAACGGTAAATACCGGTGTAGTGTGCTATGCCAGTGCATGTTAAAGAACAACAGATGGTCGAACAGCACACAGCAGCATACAGCAGCATGCGAGAGCCCGGGCCCCTAAAGTGCTCCGCTTAAAAAATTATGGCTCCAATCCACGCTGTGAACGTGGTTGGACAGCGAAACTGTAAACGACACTCAGAACAATTGCGCATTGCGACGTCGCTTGAATGGTCTTCCGCATTAGAATCGTGCAACAGTGAGGTTGGCGTCTGTCCTTAACCGGGAGCGATGGCCAGGAAGTGCGTCTGATTTTGCAGACCGGCCATGCATGTTTCGTTAAACATGCCTGACTCAACGCGTTCATAGCCATGACGTATTGTTTTCGGCCATAGAAGTCGTCGCGTCCATCAGCCTCTTGATCTCGTCTACCACTCCTTCGTCAGGGAGACGTTGAAAGTCTCTGGGTTGAAACGAATGTTGTTTAACTTGTTAAGCGGACTCTTGAGGAGAACGTCTATTAAATTTAGAATCTGCACCCTTGAAACGGCTGATAGCATTGTATCTTTATTGCTTAGGTTGAGTGCCCTGGACAGGATCTTCATCTGTGGCACGAGCACGACGCCGTTGTTCACAGTGTCGTCTGTGCTTTCCGCGCTGCTCCTCGTATGCACGTTGCTCTTCAGGAGTCCTCACAAAGGAATACACAAAAAGGGGGAAGGCAGGGAGGTTAACCAGACAGCAGTCCGGTTGGCTACCCTACGCCGGGGGAAAGGGAAGGGGAGTGGAAAGATGGGAGAGACAAAGAGAGAGAGGAGTCCTCACAATAGAGGACCTTCCTATAGCCCCGTCACAACTGAAATACAATACCTTACAAGGCGCGCCCTTTTATATATATATGTATTGTAATGACGTCACGTCCAGAGTTACAAACTGTGCTGTCGCAAACCTGCGCTTTAGTGTATATTTCATATGGCTACTGACGTCAGGCCGCCTGTTACAGGGGCCTTATGATCCATCGTGCGGTTTTGATGCTTGTTTGTGGCTTTTCTATTGAAAGACATACTGAGCTGTATGCTGCAGGCCACGTGCTTTTTGGCCACGCGCTTTTTTCGCCCACGCAGAGGAAAACGTTGGGGGGTAACAGTACACAGCTTTGCTGTGAAAAAGAGGATGACCTTATCTTTAGGTTGGGCGGCACCATGCCACCGATTTCCCGCGGGGTGGGTGCCCTCTCAAACAATTATGAACTTCGTTCTACACTGCAAACGGATTTGAGCCTTTTAGGGAGTTTTGGGCTCGTTGCGCAGCGTGCATCCTAAAGGTACTACCCAAAACCCCCTTCGAAAGGAGGTTCAAAAGGAGGGAGTGATTAGACGGAACTAAGGAGGTAAATTTGTGTTTTTATTGAACTCATTTTGAGGGCTTGAATGGAGCGCATTGGAAGTTTTTCTGGTTCTTTTGAGAGCTTTTAAAGCATCCTTTTGGAGATAAAGTTGGTGTTTTTATGTAACCCATTTTGGGGGCTTTAACAGAGCGCATTGAGAGTTTTTCTGCTTCTTTTGAGAGCTGTTAAAGCCTCCTTTTATACGAGGCCCTAGAGCGGTCGCGAAATGAAAAAAGAAAGTATATTTTAGGCACTATATTACGTTTACCGGCCAATTTCCGCTACTATTCATCACTAGGACATAATAGAAAATGGACATCAAAGTATTTATGCACAACCATGACATTTGCATACAAGTACGCACGACACAGTAATCGAACTCGCGACCACACGCACTTAAAGCAAGCACTAAAACCATTACACCACAGCGCCACCACTTGCAAGCTTGCTTTTTTCGTGGGCTTATATATGTACCAATGTATATACAAAGCCGCTGGTAACCCGCCGGCACAACTTCGAACCTCTGTTCATGTACCATCGGCGTGTGTTTGCTCTTGCGGAAGGTCAATACATAATTTGTGGGGCGTCATGCAGGCCGAGCCGATCGACGTAAACACCCTCGGCTCCGAATTCTCCGGTTCACCGTGTCGTGCCGCTATAAAAATTATAAACGTGTGCCCTCTTCGCTCGCGCTAAATTCGTGAATACCAGCGTGACAAAGGTATCTTCAGATGAGCGAACGTATGTGCATTCCATGAGCGTATGCTGTGTAGCAATTTTCGTTATTGCTGCAGCCGCCAACTGCGCGCGTCCAGATGCGGCAGCGTGTTATGAGCGGTTCGAAGACCGCCTGCGTTCTCATATGAAAGTTACACACGCAGATGCCCGACTTAGAAGAACATTGTAACGCGCCTACATTAAGTGCATTTAATGCGCGCGTACTGCCGCGAGCTGCACGCAGGGGCAGCAGCGCGCTCTGAGCAGCTGAACAAAAATCTGTTTCCGCAATTAGCGCTTATTCGCAATGCACTCTTTAGCGCGGACCGCCTGCGTTCGCATATGAAAATAACACACGCAGAAAATTCTAGAGTTACAAGGACATTGTAACGCACCTACATAAAGTGCGTTGAATGCGCGGGTACAGCCGCGAGCTGCACGCAGCTAGGGGCAGCAGGGCCTTCTGAGCAGTTGAACGCTTATCTATTTCCGCAATTAGCGCCTATTCGCAATGCACGCTTTAGCACGGCATTCAGTGATTCTCTATAACGCATATTCAGTATTTATTTGCTTTCATACTCGGATACAACCTACATTTCTTACTAATTAGCTTTTATTGTTAAGCATCACGCCACCGCCTTAAAGCGAATGACTAACGCGTGCCCCAATGTCAAGAACAACCTCCCCAGTTTACCAGTGACAGGTCTCCCACAAAACAAAAAAGTTAATACACTTGCACTTCTCTCTTGTGAACGTCCATGTGTACTTGGCCGTCCCCTCAGACAGATGATGCAGTACCCTTAAAAAAAAGCATATACCCTCTGCCTCAATGGAACAGCTGTTCTTGAGAAAATATGGTTCTGTTGAATAACTTCCCCACAGCAGCAGAGAGGTTGGCTTGTTTGCAATTCAGAATTTCACAATCGTAACACAGAAACACGAGGACTGTAGCAAATATGCAGAAAACTGGAAAAACCATCATATGTGCACTCCCTCGTCCACCTGCACACTACGTTAAACTTTATTTATACAACAGCAACCTTCAATTATGCTACTATTGATAAAAGATCACCCACTCTACGTTAGAACACAGTGATGACTTTCTGTCTAACTTTCTGTTGCCTATCTTCTACAACGTGTCATAATCTGTGAATCATATGTTGAATGTGTTCGGTAATAAAACACAAGCAGTTACATTGAGCAGGCAGTGTTTCAGCAATTTGTTTTGCAAGCACAAATTCATTTCTTCAATTTGCATGCACGACAAGTAGTCATGCTTCAATTGATACAATAACCAGTGGTTGCAACATTTTATTGGAATCAAAACAGCTGCAGTTCTCGTGTCAATGTAAGGATATAGGTATATATTTCCATCGTCGTGCACAGAACCTACTCCCAAAACTGAACACGTGGAACAACATATACAGTACAGCCTAAGCACTATACATAATTCACAGCAGTAAATCAAAACGAAAGTAGGGTGTAAAATCTCATCATGATGCGCACTAACGTGTGCACTTTACCGTGCCAGTATGTAAATACAATCCACAAAATAAGCTACCCAAGGAACTTGGTGTCAGCCTACACACGAAGGCAACTAATTAGTACAATAAGGCTAGCATCACTTTTGGGAATTATGAAACCGTGTAGACAGGCAGTTGTACAGTTTTTTATTGCATTAGTTTGCCCTATGGCATCAAAACATGTCGCACATGATTTTGGAGTTGAGTTGCCTACAAAAAAGCCCAAAATAGACTGTGGTGTTGACTGTAGGTCCACTTACCAAGGTGCATAAAAGCATTCAGCAATGTCCACAAAATTACAAGGTTGCCTTCATATGTTGCTGCACATATTTACTCACAGATACCTGGAAGCCATCGTAAATTTCTGGAAGTGTGCTTGGGAACTTGTCGGCATAATCATATGACTGCAGTGTACCAATACTTCTAATATGCATAACATGTACAGCCATGCTTTAATGTTTTTATGCCAGCTAGTGCCATCTGTAACTCAAAAGTTCATCTTTAATTCCTCACTTGATGGCTTACGCATAATTACCACATTGAAAATAATCCAAGCACCATGGCTGCAACGTCAACTTGCAATTAGGCAATCACAAGCACTAAATAAAAAAATTCCTGTAAATAGTGACTGGTCGCTTTGCACATTGGATCCTAGGATTGATATGCCATGAAGATGAATAAAAATTGACCACACATATATAGAGACTGTGAAACATTCAGGAGTTCGGTTCATAGGTAAGGAAAACGTGAAAACGAAATCAGAACACATAGCAACAAAGGGGACGGAACGACACACTACTAACAACTGAAATGTGCTTGGCTTTTTTAGTCATGTGTGTTTATATCTTTCTGTGGTTTTGATTACACTTCAGTTACTAGTAGCGCATTGTCCTGTCTGCCCCTTCATTCCTCTATGGATGTGTGATTGTTTAGTCTTGTAATTTATTCGTACTGTGTGTTTACATCTTTCTGTGGTTTCGATTAAACTTCAGTTGCTAGTAGCGCGTCAACCTGTCCTCTTCATTTCTCTGTGCTGTGATTTTTCTTGCACCCTCTTTATGAATATACACCAACTCGACCAACTGCCCCTGTCAAGACTTATGTTTGCTGAATAACACTGGGTCCACTCAGCGTCTTTTTAAACAATGCGAAATTTCCAAATGCACACGATATCAGGAAGGTTGTACGCAGTATTGCGCATAACACTCTGCATAAATACCAGTGTTGACCTAAATGTGGTAAGATGTACGAGCTGTTCGACATAGCGTAAAGTGAGGCACGTCAGGGTGTTCCCACAATCATGGGTGCCAGCAGGGGTTTGCACAAAGGGCACCTGCCGCCATCAAGACACACCAGCACTTGACCCCACCCAAGCTACACCAATGCTCTCCTGCTCACCAGGCCGACACGTTACGCCGCCTTGCACCCCCAAGACAAAATCCTGCCGACACTCATGCCCACAATACACTTCTCTTGAACACAGACTGGTGGGCAAGCAACACTTGCTGCTTTGCCAGAAGTGTATTCCTGAAAATTACACAAAAAATAAGTCCACTAAGATTTCTGTATACATAAAAATGAATGTCTTACCAAAGATTCGCACTTCACTATCCTTATTGCAGACATTTTGTCAAAACACGAAATAAATACATGATTGAGATGCTGCAAAGTATTTCCTTGTGAGCGTTTCACTTCGTGTGCACAGGGCGAAAAACAAACGGATGTAAAAAAAAAGCGAAACACCACCAGAAGTGCACTCTTGCCATGTTTACCATTATGTGGGTAGTTTTTGATGTCAGTAAAGTTATCATTATAAGTACACTTTAAAAGGGTTGTGAATGTTAGCAAGGTCTTGATTAACCGCACCTACTCTGTTTAGGAGTGAATATTGGGCAACTTGGCACTGAACCATGGCAAAAATAAACAGCGCACTTCTAATGAGGATAAACTAAGGCCTGGGCACAATAACAGCGCTTTCACCTTGTCAAATTGTGTCAACAGTCATGATACTATATTGACCTTGAAAACTATGGCAACATAATGCAAAACAGCAAATTAACGATAGGGAATAAACAAGATGATTCAACAATCTGGTTCAACAGACTCAACAAGTGGCTTATGTCAATGCGATTAAATTAGCCTTGCACATCTCCTAATGGCTAAGAATATGAGCATGTAACCTTGGCAAATTCCACTGTTGATGCGTGACCAATGAAGTTGCATTCCTTCCATGCCGTTGAATGGCCGTTCCTTCTTTTCTGTTTTCCCTGTTTTCTGATTTTCGTTGTTTTCACTAGCGTAAATGTTTACCATTTTTGATTTTGTCACTTTGCAGATGGCGTAGGTGTTTGCCTTTGAATGTGCACGTTTCTTCTGCTTTCTCTTTCCTGTTTCTTTTTGTATGTATATGTTTTGCCTTTGAACGTGCACATGTTTCTGCTGCTCTGTGTCTCTTTTTGCTCTACTGGGCCTTGTGCACTTCTCAAGCTACCATTGTCGCTTTTCACTTCAGGCCCGTTTTCTGTATTTTGCTGGAATAAACATTTATCCATTCATTCAATACCATAAAACGCATGTGCTTCACAATACACACTGCACTTAGCAGATGTCTGTCACATGATATGGCCGTCATTGTATAGCTTTAACATGATTTATTCGTTCTAGCTAAATGAATCCAAGCTAATGATGTTAATGTACCTTGATATGCAATTTCAATGTTCCTTGATGCATATGTATGAAGGTACAGTGCTTATGTACCTTAATATGCTATTTCAGGAGACGGGCAAAGTGCGCAATGCAAAATTGTTGCCGAAAAGTCTTTTCACTTCCTGACAATCTGTGCTTCGGTGGGTTCTCACAGTTGCATCTCGGGAGAAAGACGTTGACACGATGATGAAGGATTAAAACAAGCAAATGAAGTTGGAGAAAAGAATAAATCGAAAACAAAGTTGTCCTTTATGCACATTCCTTCATGTGACAATGTGATAACCGTGGCCTTTTGCTCTAATGTATATTCCCTGAAAGCATCATGCCTCATTCATGCTTTATCGCAGGCAAGAAAATTATATCGTGCAAACAACTTTATCAGGGCGCACTCCTGGGTCGATTGACTGGTCGTATGAAGCATGAGTGATATTCACAGAAGTTCCAAACATGCATCACACATCATTGCTATCTGAGTTTAACAACTTACATGCGACTTTGAACGGATCTATCTACCTATCTATCTAGCCGCCTACAACTCATAGCTCGTGTGGTTATTTCGTTAACGGGATGTATGCCAAAATTCGTGTGGCATGACACGACTGCATGAGGAACATGAATGATGCGTCTTAACTTGAAAATCATGCTATGCATTTCATTAACCACATGATTTACACGTCACTCCCTTGGTTCTCTTGCGACTGTTTCGTTAACTTGATATTTACCAAAATAGGTATGGAGTCACAAGAGTGTATAACGCACATAAACGACAGTTTCTAACGTGCAAATCATGACACGCTTGTCATGTATGGCGTTATTTTAACAACATGGTCTCGGGGGCACTAGTGACCGTTTTGCCTGCTTCATATGCACCAAAATTGGTATTGTGCAGTGTGACTGTACGTCCAACATAAATGACAGCTGGCAACATGAAAATAATGGCATGCATGTCATGTACACACTCCACGCTCATGGTGCGCTCGCGGCCGGTTCGCTAGCTTGACATACACCTAAATTGATATAGCGTGACGTGATTGTGCGACGAACATAAATGACATATAGTAACATGAAAATAACGACATGTATGTCATTTACGGCATGGAGCCTGGTGCACTAGCGTCCGGTTCTCTAACTTGTTATCATACCAAGATTGGTATAGCGTGACGTGACTGTATGACGTGCATAAATGACAGCTGGTAACATGGAAACAAATAATGACATGCGTGTAATGTACGGCATGGGTTACATGCCACGCTCATGGTGCGCTGGCGGGCATTTCGCAAGCTTGACATGCCGATTTCACTTTTCTTTTTTTTGCTTTTCATTGCACTTTTCAAGCGATGCAATGTGCAGAAGGTCATCTACAGGTGTATAAGCGACGATAAGGGCTCGCAAAGAGAGAGAACATCAGTATTACCATTTTTGTTCCTGACTGTGCCGAGCACGCAGGGTGCCCATCATCTGCTTGGTAATGCACAGCGGCACGCTCGCTTGAGTCGACAGGCCGTCGCGATTATCGCACTCGCAGCGGAGCATGTCGCACTGTCGTCAAACCACGCATATCACATCCAGCGGCGAGAACACAGTGAGGCTGCAGGCACAAAACGCGCACATACGACCGACACAGCTGATCACTTGAGAAATGGCGTTCACAAGGCCTAGCCGGCCCAGCTACGACGATCGCGCCTCCGCGGGAACGACTCCATCCTCGCGTTTCTTTCTTTTTTTCTATGTTTTTATTTCTTCGTGCGCGCATGCGGCGCGAAGCTTTGTCCCACTTCACTTCGGTAGCGCCTCGTCTGGCTTGCTTTTGACCTGGCGGGGGCGGGCCGCAGTAGGCTGCAGCCCGCCAAGGCCAAAGGGCTTCCTCGCTTCCTCTCCAGCCGTTCGGAGGGTCGCGTATATCTCTTTCTCCGGGCTATCTGTGCAAGGGATTTTTAGCGCGCTGAAGCATGCCGCCCCTATCTTTTACTTCTTTCCCCCGCACAGCTGCATAGATGCCCGCCAGCACTGAAGGCGTTATGGAAAGCTTCGGAAAAAAATAGAGAAAACATGCCAGAGGAAATGAGATCGGAGTTTTTTGTTCTTGGAACTCCATTAACGAATGGCGTTAGATAGTGAATCTACCTCCTTTCTTCCACAAAATTTCTTAACGAAGTAAAATTGAGGACGCAGAACTTTATTACACCCACCTCATTACACCCTAAAGGAGTACTGTCCAGATGAAGGTAGTATTAAGGAGGATTGTAGCCCTTAAAACGCCCAATTCGGCTAGTTTGCGTCTGCAGTGTAGCGAGCACCAGAACGGAAGCGCGCTTTTACATACTCCATAGGTAAGTACCTGGCGGCAGCAATTCCCTGCCTGCCACAGCAGCGGCGCATGCTCGACTATTTCACGAAGGCTGTTGAGGGTTAAGGTAAGCCCAGGAGCCTTTGCAGAACCTGGCGGGGTCATCTTTCGAGATGGGTACCCATGAACAACCGAGCGCATGGTCGGTATACTGTGCCCGCGGAAAAAAACGGTGGGTCTTCGGTTGGCACTGGGAATGGAACCCACGTCTTACCGGTTGGAAGCGGACGCTCAACCATCTAGCCACGTCTGGGCACTTCGTCATTGCGCCGTTCGCATGAGTAGCAGCGCAGCAGGGGCGTGAGAATGGATGAGATATGTGGTGCTGAGCGGTTCTGCAGCGATGGCTCTTCGAAGCATGCGCGGTCTATACGGGCGGAAATGCGCAAGTCGCGCTCGCTTCTAATCGGCGCAAGGCCCAATTTAGCTGCTCGCTACTTCGTGAGTTCTTCCGCTGCTGTAGCAGTCAGAAAACCCCTCTTCTCGGTGCCATTTACGTCGCTGCGTGGGCTCGAAGGTTCTTTTCACAGCGCTATGGGCTCAGTAGGCTTTTGCCATGGCACTCTTAGAAAGTTTGCAGCATCCCGGTATCTTTTTTTCTGGGCGATCATATATTTATTACTCGATGTCGACAGAATTCACGTTTTCGGCAGTCGGAGGCGTGGCGACAGTAGGTACAAATGTGTTTAGAACACTAGCTGTGGGATATAGAGTACGGTGTGGAATCTATTGCGGGAGCTCTGAAAGCCACCCCGTTAAATGAATATCAGATGGGATATTGAAATGTGTGTTCATCACAATTTGTGAATGCATTAGAGCACTCAGCGCACTTTTATATGTACTTGGCAGACGGAGTGGCACTGCTCATGGAGCCGAACTGCATACGCAATGTGCTCTCTTTCTTATCTGCACGACCACCTTACGTCCTCCGTTGTCTCTCACGATGTTTATTTTTATTTCTGACAATTTTGCAAAAAAGTCATAATTGGCCATACAGGCATTTTCTATGCATATCACCAGTACGATTATCCTTTATATGAGCACGTCTAATAATGTTTTTGAAAAAAATCTAATCTGCCTGTCACCTGTAATATATGCCTATCACCTGCTCCAACACACGCTTCCCGTATGGTGGTTATATGCCAGGGTCTAGTGTTCGACAGAATACGATTGAGTGATCCAAACGGTGAGTGTTAACAGCAGGCAATTCATTAAAGGGTGTTAGAATGGGGCACCCAAGACACTGCGTCCCCAAGTTGCGCTGTGTAGGCTGCTCTTGTGTTCAGAGGACCAAGAGTGTTTGAGAGTTGGGTTAAAAACGATCGATGTTGGGGGTCAAACGAACGGGACGCCAAGCGTGGCCAAATGGAATTCATGCGAGACGTGAGCCGTGCTGCGCGGTGGCCCGCGCTCTACTTTCGTCGTCTCGCTGGCAACACACGCTAGTTTTCGATTTTGGGTCTTGGGACGGCGCTAGCGCTAGAGCCCAAAAGTGGCTTGCTTTCTACGCATGCGCTCTGGCGGCTCGCAAATTTCTTCAGTCCCCTATCTCTTTGGGTTCCCAATTCTAAAACTCAATATTAATTCATTCATTGATTAACCTTAATGAACGGATGTTAGAGGGTAGGCACCACAATCGGACGTACACCTGACTCGAAAGTGACTGCAGCATGAGCTTTGAGTGCTCGTAAAGAATGCTGCCGCGAATTTGGACAGGGAACAAGAGTCTTGCAGCAAAATAATTTGAATTTTGAAGTATAGAAGCGAGTCGCCTTCATTTACCGGTATCGTCGCAAAACCATTAGCAAGACGCGATGAGAGAACTACAAAAGGAGTGACGTTGGAAAATGTTTACGGCAAAATTATGACCGGCATCACGTGTAGCATGAATCCATGACAGGGCCCGATATCAATGGATCAAGAAAGTCAGTTTCACCGCAAGGGTGAAGCAATGAATGCGATAGCAAGAAATCATATTGTTATAGGAAGTGTGTCTGGCAGCTAAATCTTTTGGACCCGGTCTCGTGTAACTCTACAAATCCCTGGTTAAAGAGCAAACGGCCGCTCCAAGGAGAGATGCAGTTTCCGCAGAGTCTCAAAACGTTCAGAGCGCAGCACGCAGAAGGCTGTACGAGCGACGTGCTGATGGCTGCCGAGATAGCGCACGCGAGCGATCGCGATCGTGCCCTTAGAATCAAAGTTCAAAGCTGCTGCTCGAGTTACATCCCTCCCCCCTCCCTCGCGTGCTCGTTCAAGACGGACGGGGCGTTTGCTCTCCGCGTCGGCGCCATAACGCCTCTCAAGCGGGGAGGTGTTATCGCATCCGCCCTCCGAGCGACGATGATGGGCCGGCAACTTTGATCTCTGCTGTAGCCGCATTCGTTGCTCCCGCTCGCGTGCGTTTACCATGGGTAGAACACAATGCACGGAATGATGTTATCAATTTGGACTTTATAGGGGACATGACGGTGACGGCGAAAACCCGTCGAGAGTGTCCGTATAATTTATAGGTCTATAAACCGAAACTGTTTTCCGCCTGCACTTGCTCGCGTCCAGGTGGACGCTCATTGTTGGATTTCCTTGACTCCATTTGCAACAAAGACAGTCTCGCTGTATATGGACGCAGCTGCGCGTTTCGGTAGAACTCGTGCCCAAAAAGTGGAGGCGCACGAGTGAATTGTATCTGTACGGCACGTGTTTTCTTACGTAACCGCTTTGGTCGTCCACGTGGTATTTGTGTGACGTGATACTTGTTTTCGCCGTCACTCACATGTTTTCTGCATCTTGGCGTGAGGTTTCGAAATCTTGATCGAAGATTTTGGTTTTTGCATTCCTTGAAGTTCTGGTCACTGCCCACGTACTGATTTGCACGTCTTCTGATTGTAGTGATGCATTTACAGCCGAGCTGCTATCGCCAAAGTTTGCCTTGTGTCGTAGTGAAAAATTATTGTGATTGCGAACCGGCACGTGCTCGACGACGCCCACGCATTATATACAGTCTACAGATGGTTAACAAGAGCTTTGCTGTGATCCAGCTTTGCGCAACTTAGTGGAAGCTGCGAAATCATAGTGATGCACTTGCCACTGGACACCGTATTTCCGTTGCCAATCTACAACGGCATTACGCAGAAATATGACACTTGTTCTTCAGTCAGCTGTTTTCTTTGAGCACTCGAAGCCGACAACATGTCCGCAGCTGCCTCAGTGCTTACACTAAAATGCTGGAGTGCTGCCGCTTCCCAGGTGAAGGTAATGTAGTCCCATTGCGACGTGAGTAACTCCTCCGGCACATTTGGTTTTCTATGTTGTTCAAATGTGTTAAGCATCGTTGCCACGCGCTTTTTTTTCTTTTGGCAGCTTTATAGTCGAGCCATCGTTGCAAAATATGTGATGGTTCATTTTAGTTTCTGCCGATCTAGTGCCGACTGCTGTGACATGTTTCTTGGCTGTTTTGGGTTAAGCTTTGATTTTTAGCTGGTGCGTGACGTGTGTTATTCACTTCTTCATATCTGCCGTGAGTTGCATTGAATATTTGTGAATGTCTGACTTCCGACGGTTATCGCCTCGAACATTATTGATATAGTGCTTTCTGTAGTATTTCAACTTGGCCCGATGGCGGTTTGTCTCTTGGTGGGCTTACCTGGCTACCTGTGACGGCGTCGTTGTGGGTTGTTCGTTTCAGTTCTGCCACAAACTTATTCCGATCTCATCCGGCGTGTTGTTCATCTAGGCCTTCATTTCGATTTATCCCTTGTTGTTCATCAAGCTCAACTTCCTTTTCGTATCACTGTCGTTTGCGTTCTCCGACTCGATCTTGTTCCCGCAGCTCTACGATCTGCGTCTTCACTGTTTCACCACCGGGATCACGCTGTATGTTTCTATTGCGTTTTGGAGATGTGGAGAATGCAAATCTCGCGCACGTCACCTGTAAACGACACGAAGGACGATTGCACATGGCAACGTCGCTTGAATGGTCTTCCGCAGTAGATTCGTACAAGAGTGAAATTGGCGTCTGACCTTCAGCGGGAGCGATGTCCAAGAGCTGTGTCTGATTTTACAAAGCAGCCATGCATGTTTCATTGTGCACAACTGTCTGACTGGACGCGTTCATAGCCACGAGGCATTGTTTTGGAGGCACTGGAGTCGTCGACGTTCATCAGCTTCTCCACATCGTCTCGGCCTCCCTCCCCTTCGTCAGGGAGACGTTGAAAGTCTGTGGGTTGAAGCGAATGTTGTTGAAATTGTAGAGCGGCCTCTGGAGAAGAGCGTCTATAAAATTTAGAATCAGCGCTCCTGAAACAGCTGATAGTATTGTACCTTCGTTGGTTACTCTTAGCGTCCTGGACACGATGCTCATCCGTGGCACGAGCACGACGCTGTGGTTCACAATCTCGTCCCTGTTTTCGATGCTGCTCCAGGTATGCAGGTTACTCTTCTGGAGTCCTCACTATAATGGCCTTCCCCTAGCCTCGTCACAACAGAAATGCAATGCATTACTAGGCGGGCGCCTTTATATATATGTAATGTAGTGACGTAAGGTCCAGTGATACAAACTCTAATGTCGCAAACCTGCGCTGTAGTTTATATTTCACATGGCTATTGACGCCATGTAGGCTGTTATAGGCACCTTATCATCCATCGTGCGGTTTTGATACTTGTTTTGTGGTGTTCGGTATTTAAAAATACTGAGCTTCATGCTGCAGGCCACGCGTTTGTTTTTATTTTGCCCACGTGCTTTTTTGCCCACGGAGACAAAAACGTTCGGGGCTAGATGTACAGTCGAACCGCTCAATAACGAAATCGCCGGGGAAGTGGGTTTTGTTCTTTGTCGAGAGAATATCGTTGTCGCAAAAACAGAAAAATACGGACGCCACTAACTCCGCACAACCAAATTTATTCAAAGAAGTCGCTTATCTTGCTATGTTTCACGTCGTATGACGGAGCTTGACTTCTTCAGCCCATAGTTTATTAGGTTTTTCATTGCTTCGTTGTCGTCGTAGGCACTCAGGAAAGAGCGAATTATCTCCAAAAGATCAAGAACTTGCCTTTCTTGTGTTTTGTTGCTCTCCTCATTCTCGTCGTCACTCCCATATTCTATGTGCACACTTTCGATGATAGTGTTGTCGCTGAACTTTTCGCGCACGATCTTGTCAGCGTCAGCACACAAAAAGTCATGCAGTTCAACCGCGTCTTGTTGAACTTGTGGCCGTCACTATCATCCTCATTAGTCTCATTGGTATCATCATCATCATTCGACCGAATGTAAACAGCAATGGTTCTAGCTTTCGCTGTGACTGTGCTGCGCCTTCCGCGAAGGCCTGGCGTTTTTTAAAATATCTTCATTGTCGCGAGGGGACGAATGCATTGAACTCTATGGACGTTCACCGGGGAGGCGAGATTTTTTCGTTGCCACGAGAATTTTGTTCTTGAGGGCCTTCGTGATTGAGGGGTTCACCTGTATACAGTTTCGCTCTAAAAAAGAGGATGACCTTATCTTTAGGCTGGGCGGTACCATGGCGCCAATTTCGCAAGGGTTGGGTGCCCCCCCCCAAACAACTGTATACTTCGTTCTACCGTGCACCAGGGCGGAAGTGCGCTTGTACCTATTTTAACGGTAGGTACCCGGCGGCAGCTATTCCCTGCCTCCCAGAGCAGCGCTGGATGCTCCACTCTTTGACGAAGGCTGTTGTGCGTTAAGGAACGCCTGGGGGCTTTTACAGAACCTGATGAGGCCACCTTTCGACATGGGCACCCATGGACAACCGAGCGTGAGGTCGGTGTACACTATTCTTAAGAAAAAATCGGTCGGTAGGTTTCCGCTCGGTACCGCGAATCGGTCCTTCTACCTATCGCATTGGAAGAGAACGCTCAACCACCTAGCCACTGCTGCGGCACTTCGCAATTGTGCCATTCGCATGAGCACCAGGGGCCTCGTTATGGGTGAGGCGCGTGGTGCACACTGGTCCTGCAGCGATGGTCTTTCCAAGCACGCACGGTCTAGACGGCAAGATGCGCGTGAATCGCGTTCGCTTCTTGTCGGCACCAGAACCAATTGGGCTGCTTGTGCTCGCTAGGCTGTTAGCTCTTGCGCTGCTGCAGCATTTCGAAGACTCACTGCACGGTGCCATTTACGCCGCTTCATTAAGCATCAGGTATGCTTTCTCTTTAATATTGAGATGAACAGTTTGTTCAGCCGCGCTTGTTAAGCCTTATCTGCGAGTGCTTGAGGGTAGGCCTCGGAAATAGCACAAAGTAATGACGAATCCATTGCTCTCGAAGCATCAGGACAGAAATAGGAAGAAATTGCAGTGTGCTTTGTGAACTCAAGGGTCAAACAGTGAACGACGGTGACGTAATTAATTTGCGAAGGAAGTAACTCGCTCTGACGGGTGCCAGAAATCGTTGTGGCATCTGTCAGATTTATAACGTATCGCTGGGGCGTAGTAGGTTGCAAACAAACGCAAAATGTCTCGACCTTGGTAACTTTAAGGCGATTACATATAGAAACACGTTTTGCTGCGCAAAAAAGCAAGTGACCTGCTTGCACCCGGCTGCAACCGGCGTGTACGTTACGGTCGTGATCGTGTGATCAAACACAGCCGCGCACGCGTGCCGCTGCGGGAAATCGTCAATACATCGAAGATGTTAGATTTTTTTTGCTAGGCGGCCGTGGTTACTGTTGCGAGCTTTGGAATGAATCAGCATTTATTCACTTGGCAACCCTCCTCGAGCTGTCAGCTGTCGGCGCGACGTAACCTCTGAGTCACAATGTTGGATAAGCAGCGGCGGCGCCCTGTCCTTAGTGGCGCACACTGGACGGGACACTTGTGGCGCTGTGCGTTAGAGTGTTCGAAAAACATATTCCTTTTTCTTGTGCCACGAGGACCATCGGAAATTGAGTGCATCGTGCGCGTTTTGGAGTAAGTACACCATAGGGGTAAACAGAGGAGCCGTCATGCCTCGCTACCCCTAGTGATGTGAAGTTGCCAACAAGTAAGTTCTTTTTTTTAACACGAAAGTGTTCTATGCCGGCGTCCACCAAGACTTTCATGACCGAATTTCGTCACGGAAGTACGTGAGCAAAATGAACGCCATCAGATGGTAAAGAAAAAAAAATTTAAGGAAAAGTTTCGTTCCATGACCTCTCGGTCCGCGACGATGGCTGGTGGGCGTTTAGCCTACTGCACTACCGCCAAACACATTACGGAGGCGACATAAACGCGCCTTTTGTCTTTCACACTTGCCTCTCACAGTGACCTTGTATCGATGGATGCTATGAGCGTGTCGTTTATAACATTTGTGACATTTGTGTCACCAGGCTCGAAAAAACAAAAAAAACACAAAAGACGCGCCGTTGCCACGACCGTCCCGTTCGGCGCGTTTCCAATACAAGTTTAATTACGTCAACATTTTAGCACACCGTGAGGTGGCAGTTTTAGCGCAAGCCTCGCTCATAGCATCCATCCATATCGGCAAATAGCTCTCCGACATTCGCCTGGCTGTCGCACCACATTCCCCGATCGCCCAGTGAGAAGTAACGGCCAGGCTAGAGGGAAGACACGACGAGCGTAGCGTTTTTCTTCGCATTTAACGACGCTTTGAAGGAGTGCATATCGCGTATCAGTGTTTTATACGTGCTTGCTGATGCCATTGTTGCGCGGGATTCACAATATGCGGTGTCCACGTATATGTTAAAAACTTCAGCTACCGCAAGGGTTAAATCATGATCATGGGCGTTTGTCGTCGGTGCGGAGATGAGGCACTAGGCGTCAACGTGAGTGCAATGCGTCCACATCAAGCGGTGCTATATCTGCCAAACAGCAGCAGACATTGCACAAGCTCTCATATGCCAATGTACTATAAGAATAAGCTACTTCTGTGACGACACGTTTCACTTTCGTGTTATACCGATTCCTATGACGGAGGCTTCAACCAACCATCTTTTTCAGATTCCAAAGAGCATAATATGTAACGCATAACATGCGTGACATTTTCGGGGCCGTTGGTGTCAAGCCGCGTAAGCGTTCGGTCGCTGAGTTCTTTCAGAGTTTTACGCGCTACAAGAAAAGCCGGTGAGAATACCTTGCAACTCTAAATGAACGCACCAAAACAGTCATCAAGCCTTCGCATGGCCAGCTGTGGATGTGGTGATACCCTTCATTGGCGTTGGTGTCTGCCACCGCAATGGCTACTTGAAGTTCAGTGCACGTGGCAGAAATAGTGTTTGCTGCGTTGTTTACAGAAAGAGTTTTGGCTACATCGGGTCGCTGTTTTTTGCGGCTACAACTCTGTAGCCAAAAGCGCGAAATCCTGTTAGGTTCCACGTTTAGTGCCGACATTGTCCGTGTGTTTTATGAAGAATTAAGTGCCGAGCAGGAGATATCGCCTGTAGGAAGATGAGTGGAGGCGAGAAACAAACCACTTGACATCATATTGGGAGTGCTTTAGAATATCTTTAAGTGCTCAGTGAGGCGTCCGCCAGCAGCCTCGTGTTGTCGATGGCCGTGAATACATGGCTATGCCTGTCGTAACTGGCTCCATGGGCCTTCGTACGTTAGAATCTTACGTAATATTCTTTCAGCGCCACTTGACTCGAGTATTACACCTGTGGTGTCGCATGTTTTTTCGGCGAAAGTGCTACTGAGGTTCTGCTTTCACCTTTCTTGAGGTACGTCGAGCAGTTCACCATTAACATACAAAGTTCATTATATGCGTACTTAGAAAAAAAAGAATGCATTTGTTTTGGAGTACTACGTGCTCTGCTATGGGTATGGGAGAGCGTTTATCTGCACCTAATAGACATGTAATTTCACCGAACATCAACCATTTTTTCTATGTGTTTTTATGTGTTTAGAAACCTAGACGTAATTTAATACCTTACCCACCCTAATGATCAAATATGTTTAAGCTGTGCCTTAAAAAAGAGTTTTCTCGCACGTACGCACCGTCAATCTAACGAAATGACTCTGTTTAGAATAGGAGGTAGAAAATATAGAATACTATGTCAAGGCCAAAAGTGAAGGGACTTACAACCTATGAATAAACCTAAACTCTGCTGACAACCCCTTCCACGGAAACAAATATATTTATGCTCCTTACATTGATTCACATTCGTGACATCAAGCACTTTACATCGTCTATTTAGATCGTCGTAATTTGCTGTACGGGTTTGGAATTGTGTCGGTGGTTCTAGGTCGAAAGCTTAAGCGTTCCAACATTTTAACAGTGATGGTGTTCTAGCTCGGCGTGAGATGTCGCGATCCAAAATTATCAGCATCATGAACCAGTGCGCGCTGTCTTCGTTCTTTTCTTCGTCCTCTTCTGTATTGCTCCCTGAACAGGTTTGCCGATTTGTCCGGCGTATAGCAAGTGGGAAGCACCAAGTGAAGGAGAGATGTGAAGAGCAGGGCGAAGAAAGAGAGAGAGAAACAGTGAGACAGACTAAAAGAAAAGGAAAATCTAGGCGAAAAAATTTTCACAAGAGGCGCCAGAATTAGAACCCGCGTACCCAGGATCCGAAGGCGAGCGTCTTAGCCACTCGGCTATCCAGGCACGCTGACAGAACATTGCATAGCCTTGTATAGTATAGTATAGCAAGCGGGCAGAAATGAGAAGTGAAGGCAAGGAGGAGAGATGAGAGGGTGAAGATGAGGCTAGGATGAGAGAGAGTAAATCATAGCATATAAAGAATGAGAAGGAGAAAAATGCCGAAATAGAAAGAAAGAAAGAGAATCACAGAAAGAAAACGAAATAAATAGAAATAGACAAGAAAGATAGAAGGAAAGACGTAGCAAGCGAGAGATAGAGAGGAGTGAGACGAAGATAGAAAAGAAAAGAAATAGAAAGAAAAATAGAGAGACAGAGAGAGTTAAACAACTAGAAATAGGCAGAGACAAAAAGACAGAAAAAACAGAGAGAGAAACAGAAATAGAGGGAGAAAGAAAACTCCCGAGAAACAAAGATAAGCGCCCTGCTCTACACTGTAATATAGCGAAATAGATAAATAGGTTACCCAGCGAGCGGCGACGGGTCCGTGCTTCGCTGTGCCAAGCTTTACACAACTTAGTGCAAACTTCCCGCATTTTTCTAATCAAATATCTTGGCAACAGTCCGGCGGCAGCAATTCCCTGCCTCCCACAGCAGCGGAAAATGCTCAACTATTTCACCGAGGCTGTGGAGGTTTAAGGTGCGCCCTGGGGCATTTACAGTACTTGATTGGGCCGCTTTTCGAGATGGTTACCCCTGAGCAACCTAGCGCTATTTCGGTGTACTCCTCTGTTCCTTAGGAAAAACCGGTGGCTTTCTGGTCCGCACTGGGAACGGAACCCACTGCCTACCGGATTCGGAAGACGACGCTCAACCATGTAGCCGCCACCGCGGCACTTCGTCATTGTGCCGTTCGCATGAGAAACAGCGCAGTAGGGGCCTGAAGATGGGTGAGACGCGTGGTGCAGAGCGGTCGTGCGCAGCAATGACCCTCCAAGCATGCGAAGTCTAGAGTGGAGGGGGTGGGAGTCTGTAGGCTGCAGACGCGCTCGTCGTGATCGCTTTTAGTCGGCGTGGGGCCCAACTTGGCTGCTTGTGCTGCCTAGGCTGTGAGTTCTTCTTTGCTGTGTCATTTCGAAGACTCCACTGCACGTGTACTTACGTCGCCGCGTGGTCTCGGAGCTTCATTTCACATCGCCATGTGCTCACTAGGATTTTGCATTTGGGCTATTATAAAATTTGGAGCATCCGCGTAATTTTCATCTGGGCGCGTTTCTATTGAGTCTTCGATTGTGACCGAAATTACGTACTCGGCTGACGGAGGCGTGTCTACATTAGGTACTAATGTATTTAGAACAATAGGTGTGATATTTACAGTATGATATGTAATGCGTGCTTACAACAATTTGTCAGAGCAGTCAGTGCACTAGGGCGCTACGCACCGCTCGTGGAGCCGAACTGCACACGCAATGAGCTGCCCTTGTTATCTACACAACCAACGTAATTACTCTCTTTTCTCTGGCGATGTTTATCCTTAATTATTAAATTTTGTAAAAAAACATTAATGGCTATTTAAGTAGTTCTTACGAATATTGCCAGTAGGATTATCCCTTTATCTGAGCGCGTCGAATAGCTTTATGGAAGCGATGTAGCCTTGTTTTACTTCTGTCTAAATTTTTGCCTATATCTTGCTCTAACACTCGCTTCCCGTATGGTGATTATATGCCAGAGTCGCGTGTACGAGAGTGTGCGGTTGAATAATCGGGACGGCGAGAATTGGGAGGCCAAGACATTAGAGAGTTTGAGAATTGGGGCCCAAGACGCTGGGCCCCCAAACTGCGTTGGGCAGCCTGCTCTTGCGTTCGGATGAGCAGCAGAGTTTGAGAATCGGGCCAGCGCAGGCTGCGTTGGGTCAAGCGCAGGAGCGCCACGCGTGACAAAATTTAATGTCATGCGAGACGCAGGCCATATTGCGCCGTGGCCCGCGCTGCGTCTCTGTCTTTTCGCTGGTGACCCAAGACGCCTTGGGGCCCCACGCTAATTTTCATTTGTTGCATCTCGGGTCAACGTGAGCGCAAGAGCCCAAGATTGGCTCGGGTTCTGCGCATGCGCCCTGGCGGTTCGCAAGCTTCTTGGGTCCCCAAGCTCTTTGGGACCCCAATTATCAAACTCTCTATTGGATCCCCAAGTTGCGTTGGGCAGGCTGCTCTTGTGTACGGAGGATCGGCAGAGTTTAAGCATCGCTTCAAACGCAGGCTACGTTGGATCAAACGCACGGTGTGCCACACGCGGCGAATTGAATTGAATTGAAAAACGTTTATTAAAAAAGAAGAGGGGTTTGAGAAGCAGGTGGGTGGGGCCCCTAGTCCAGGGCTCCACTGGCCTCAGCAACCCGCCGCGCCTGGTCCAGGAGAGCCACTTGGGCCTCCTTTTCCTCGCTGGCGAGCAGGGTCTCCCACTGCTCCGTCCTGAATTTTTGCGCCGGAATCTGAGGCGAGTTAATTTTTGGGGGCCCTAATTCACATTTCCACGTAAGGTGAGAAAGAGTTGGCTGTCCTCCACACCACGGGCAAGCACCCGCGTATGCGGTTGGGTGAATGGCATGTTTTAAACGCAGATGCGGGTATGTATTTGTCTGCAGGCGACGCCACTCATGCGCTTCTTTAACACCTAGCCGAGAGTGGGGCGGGGAGTATCGCCGTCGTTGTCGACGCTGGTGTTCTAGGATATCCCGAGGAGTGTGGGGAGCCTGGAAAAGCAGGCGGGTATCGGGACGAGGGACAGTCGCTCGTTCAGTAATAGCTCGAGCTGCACCGTCTGCTCTATCGTAACCCGTTTCTGCTATATGTCCGGGGCACCATATGATGCAATGTTCCTGGCCTACTGTTGCACCTAAGAGGCGGGCGACGCACGCAGGTACACGGCCGTTAGTGAAATAACGGCACGCTATTTGCGAGTCCGTGAGGATATAAGATCGGTGCCCCATAACGTCTTTGGTTTTGATGGCGAGAACTACCGCCAGGGCTTCCGCCGTGTTCGCTGAGCTCGTCTTGGCTGAAGCGCAGGTGAATAAACCCGGGCTTCATACCGAGCCAACAGCGGCCAGCGAAAAGCCATGCGTGCCGCAGCGGGCTGCGTCTGTGTAAATCGTGTCTGGGTCCGTTCCGAATTGTTTGTTGAGTTGCCTGGCTCTGGCGTTGCGACGCGCTCGGTGGTACAAGGCATTCATGTTTTTCGGTATAGGAGCAATATAGAGTTGCGCACGGATACAAGCGGAAAGGGGCACCAGATCCTCCTCACTGTATTGGGGACGTACAGGATATCCTAAGCCACGTAAGATTTTTCAACCCGAGGGCATGAGGCTAAGTCTTTCTCGCTGCGAAATGAGGACTGCGGCCCTAAGCTCCTCGAAGGTATTGTAGATGCCCAAGGCAAGAAGCCGATCTGTGGATGTTCCAGTGGTAGACCCAGGGCAGCCTTGTAGGCGGTACGAATGAGGGTATCCGCTTGTTCAATCTCAGCCTTACTGAGTTCTTGGTAGGGGAGACTCTATGTTAACCTACTAATGACAAAGGCATTGATTATGCGGAGCGTGTCCGCCTCTCCGAAACCTTTGCGATGGTGCGTGACTCTGTGGACCATGCGCGCGATTTGTTTGACAGTCGTTCGAAGAGTTTTAAGAGTGTGGTCAGCGTGCCTATTTTCCTGTACCCAAAGACCAAGTATACGTGTTCGCGGCACCTCTCGTATCGGATGGTCACCTACATTAAGTGCAAAAGGTGGTTTACCTCGGTAACCCCAACCATGTACCAGAATGAATTCTGATTTTTCCAAGGAGCAGCTCATAACGCAGCTCATAACGCAGCTCTCCGCGAAGAGGTGCACTGTCTGCGCTGCTTCTTGGAGAGTAGTTTCCTTGTGGCCGAGAGAGCCTCGGGTCGCCCAAAGGGTTATATCATCGGCGTATAAGGCGTAGCCCAAGTCTGGTATAGACTCGAGCTGTCGGGCAAGGCGGGCCATCCCAATATTAAAGAGTAAAGGAGATAATATGGTCCCTTGAGGCGTTCCCCTATTGGGCATGTGAAAAGCCGATGATCTAATGTCTCCTAAGCCTATTGTTGCAGTTCGATCAGTGATGAAAGAACGGATATAGCGATATATCCGTTCCCAACAGTTGGAGGACCTGAGCTCCTGCAAGATGAGGTCATGGCCCATGGTATCAAACGCGCTTTTTAGGTCAAGAGCAACCAAGATGTGTTCCGTGCCCGAGGGAATGTCGCGTATTACTTCGTCCCGAAGCCGGAGGAAAACGTCCTGTATTGAAAGGCCGTGGCGGAAACCATACATGTGGGTAGCGAAAAAAACGAGATCCTCGAGATAGTGTGATAGGCCGGTGTGAATGACTTTCTCGAAGAGCTTGCCGAGATGTAAGAGAAATCGGACGCAGCGTCTGTAAGGTGGGTGTTTTGCCATGCTTGGGGATTAGTACGATTGAGGCTTCTTTCCATTCTGGTGGAACAATACCAGTTTCCCAAGTGTGCTCATTAAAATATCGGACTAATTCATCTAAGCAATCATCACTAAGGTTTCGTAACATGGCGTTAGTAACGCGATCGGCTCCCGGTGCTGTGTTGGATTTAGCAGATTGTGCCGCAGCAAAAAGTTCAGCCCTTGTGATAGGCTCATCCAGCGCTGCATTTGGCGTGCCCTCGTATCCAAGCGTGCATGGCGGACCACCGGTGTCACCTACGTATTTCACACGGAGGATTTTCAAGAGCTGTTCTTCCGTGCCTGTGAAATCCCCCACCAATCTCTAGATCGTCCGGGATACCGTAGATTTCGTGCTGCCAGGGTCAAGCAAGCTTCGCAAAATAGCCCATGTCTTCACCGTTCTTAACGTATCCCTCATCGAGTCACAGAACTGCACCCAGCTTTCCGTCTCGAGTTTGCGAGCATATTCGTTGGCGCGCTCCGAAACTTCGGCTATTTTGAGACGCAGCCTACGATGAGGCGCTGGCGCTTCCATCGCTTAATTAGGCTGCGTCTACTTTCCCACATATGAAGGAGATGCCGGTCCACAACCGGTGCTTCCGATGTAAGGGCAATGCGCTTCGAAACGGACCCATGCGCATCACGAAAGTAACTGGCCCATGCTTTAGCATCCTTAAAGGTGTTTGGTGGTAGGGGGATTTGTCTGTATTTAGACCAGTCCGTTATCGTCACCTGGCCAGTAGTACGACGGACCTTTGGCGAAGCTATGGACACACTAATGATGTAGTGGTCACTGCCTAAGGTTTCGTCGAGATTAGTCCAGGTGGCGTCAGGTGAGTTTAACGTAAATGTTAAGTCGGGAGAAGTGTCGACACTGACACTGTTTCCCAACCGCGTAGGGACTGCGGGGAGTGTGATGAGATGGAGCCCCTGATTCTCTGCAGCTTTTTCTAAACGTCTCCCTTTTGGAGTGTCGCGCGTGTATGCCCAGCTTGTATGAGGGGCGTTAAAATCACCCAGGAAAACGAGGCGATCCTGCTTGCGCAAAAGGGAGACTGCCCCACTAATCAGAGCTTCGAAATCTGTGCCCTTTTCTTTGGGCGGGCTGTATACATTTACAATAAAGGTGCTGGGCTTGCTGCGCTTGCGTGCGTAAATCTCAATAGCGTGGTGTGAAGATTGACATCCTGATATGTAATGTACATTCGATGAGATATCCTTAGCCACCAGCGTCGCGATTTTTGGGAAGTCCGTACTGGAAAAGCTATAATAACCCCGTAGCGTGACTGGCTTGGCACCTGTTTCCTGCAGACAAATAATGTCTGGTTTAACTGGTGTTGTCTGTATGAACTGCAGTAGAGCTGCCGCACGTTTATGAAAGGAGTGGCAGTTCCAATGCCAGATCTCTAGGTGGTTTACGTGTGCGCGTATATTACGCGGTGGATTCGCCATGATGGATAGTGGCGATGTCCGCGGCGTCCGCCTGTTTCGGTCGCCGGCTTGCCGGCGAACTCGGGCTATCATTCGTGCGCTTCTTTGAGATACTTTTAGCCTTAGATACAGATTCGTCGACATAAGCTTTAAGATTCTGAAATTCGGAATACAAGTGCTGCTGAAAAGCCTGCATGCTTTCGAGTTGCTGCATAATTTGTGGGAGGATACATTCAGGCGACCCTGAAGACATTTCATTTTGGCACGAAACGTGGCCAACCGGGTGGCGAAGTTGTTTCTGTGGGGTTTGTCTCTGGTGAGCTTTGAGGGACGCCAACTCTTTCTTAATCTCAGCCAGACTCTCGCGAAGGAGTAAGTTCTCGGCTATAATTCGTTGATACTCTGGATTGTTAGTGATAGGAGCAGTGGGAGACGCGGCGTCCGCTCGCCTTACCTCCTCTGGACGAGGCGACCCTGGCCTTGTGGCCTTTGGAGGAGTGAGATGCGGGGTCTTGTTGCGGTTTAGAAGGACTTCCCGTGTGGGACCTCGACCGGGACCTCGACCGGGACCTTGACCGGGACTTTGACTGGGACCCTGACCGGGACCTTGACCGGGACCTTCACCGGGACTGCGACTGTGACCGTCCTTGGAGCGGCTGGTCTGTGGAACGGGGACTATCGGAGGCAGGTGGCAGGCCGGGCCAGTCCACATCCAGGTCTGCGGCTTCCGAGCTGAACCAGCGGAGCTGCTTCTTCGTCATTGTCGAACCGGGCCCTCGTGGCAAGTGCGAGGTTGACGTGTTGCTAGTTTTGGAGCGCTTGCGGCGCAGAGGTTTGAGCCTCTTCTTGCAAGTGCGATCTCCCGTGAGGTGGTCTTCACCACAGGTAGCACACTTGGGCGAGCATTCGTGACTAGGAACAGGATCTCGCATGCCACAGATTCGACACACCGGAGTGTCAGGTGACCAACGTGGTAACAGACTTTGCACACCTATGAACAACGTGGTAACAGACTTTGCACACTTGCGTGGTATTCTTGTAGGGGTAGCAAGGGTGCTCGCCGCCACGATAATAGACGAAGCGTGGTACATGTCCACCATAAAATGTGATTACTGCTGTTTTAGTGTCGGCGAGCATTCGTGCCTGGAGGACTTCCACGCCTTGGGTACGCACCCCGAGATCTGCCTTAATGTCCTCGGATGGGGTGTGTGGCTGAAGTCCGTGTATTACGCCTCGGGTGGCGCCCTCGCCGGTCGCCACATGGGCGTTGACTGCATGCGGCTGTTCATTGACCATGAAACTAGCGATGCGACTGACTTTCTCTGCAACCTCTTGGTGCGGCGTGGAGATTATAAAAATGTTCGAGCCAGGCTTGATGCGAAGCAAAAACTGCGCACCAGTAATCAAGCCTCCACATGCAGTGATAACCGCGTCGGCGAGCGTCGGACTTGTGAGACTTTTTATAGAAAGGCCCTGGTGAGGCCTCGCTATGACCTTGAAATCGTCTCTGGGAAGAGGTGGCAGCCTGCGATATTTCGGCTTCCTGCACGGACACTCCTTGGTCCGTTCGTCAGAGGGTAGTGGCTGGCTGGGGACGCCGTGATGGTCCGGCGTCTGTTGCTTGCGCTCTCGAGCCCGTGCCTTTCGCTGACGTAGCGTCAGCGCTAACTGCCAATCTCCATCTAGCTCCCGCTGCCTGGGGGTGCCGGCGTCCGAGGTATTCGAGTCTCCCGATGGCGCAAGATCATGCGCGTCTGCCTCTCGGAAGTCCATGCCATCGGTGTCGTGAGATTCTTCAGTAAGGCGAGGAGAACGCGAGCGGCCCGTGTCCAGAGCCACCGGAGCAGAGGCGGCCATCGGCTGCTCGTGCTCCGTCAAGACGCTGGAGGCGTCGCTGCTGCCGACTCGTTAGGCTTCACACTTGGCCTGGTACGTCCAGGGTCGCAAGAAAGGGAGAAGGCAGGTTCTCACCTGCAAAACTGGTATCCAAAGGCGTCGAAAATGTTCGTGGTTCGAGTCACAACCAAAAAAGTCCGCCGCACACGGAACAAACTGACCAAAAAACCGGAAATTGCAGAGCTCCATGCGAGCGCGTCTGCACTCTACGGCGCCCCTAGCGGCGTTTTTCACACGCGGCGACATTAAAGTTATGCGAGACGCAAGTGATACAGCGTCGTAGCCCGCGCTGCGTTTGCGCAGTCTCGCTGGCGACACAAGACGCCTTCGGTACCCGCGCCAGTTTTCGATTTTAAATGCGGAGCATTTCTCAGACGCACCTGCGGCGTCCGCGGCGCCGTCCACACCCCCACCGCGCATGCTCGGCTCGTCTCGTTCCGGCAGCAAGCCTCTCTCGTGGGTCTTTTTCCGGAATTGTCGCGATAACTGTTAGGAAGACATAATGACAGAGCTGCAAAATGGGTGGCGTTGGCGATGTTTACGGCAAATATGAAGACCGGGACCAGGTGTAGCATGAAACCATGTCAGCGTCCAATGCCAATGGACCAAAAACAAAAACGATTTTTCCCCTCCACTTGCTCGCGTCCAGGCGGACGCTCATGATCAGATTTCCCCGACGCCGATAGCGACGAACGCATAATCTCGCTGTCGGTGGATAGCTGCGCGTTTCGGTAGAACTCGTGCCGAAAAGTGGAGGTGCACGAGTGAACTGTATCTGTACGGCGCGTGTGTTTGCTAACGTAACCGCTTTGGTCGTCCACTTGGTATTGTAGTCACGTGATACTTATTTTAGCCGTCACTCAGAGGTTTTCTCCCTCTTGGCGGGAGGTTTTCAAAACGTCATCCAAGACTCTCGTGTCCACACTCTGAAGTTTTCGTCACTGCTCGCATTCCGCTTTGCGCGTCTTCTGACCGCAATGAGGCATTTTGTCTGTGGCGTAACCATTGCGAAGCAGTTGCTGCTGGACACGTTATCTTTCTTTCGATTCTCCAACCGCATTACGCGGAACTCCCCAAGTCGACTGCATGTCGACCACACAGAAGTTGATAAATGTATCACGCTCTGCGATTTTTAAGTTCGAAAAAACAATGGCGGTTTAAAATGATATGCAGTTATAATAACTCTGTCTTTCCTCCTGTGTTTCAAACGTGTCTGAACTAATTACACGGTCCCCAGCCGACGATCAAATCGTTACGCATTCATACGGGGTGCTTCGCCTTCGCTTATTGGCTGTTTGCTCCCTGTAGTTCTTTCGTGAAGTTGCGTTCCGTTCCATTACAGAACATGTGCGATATCGGGCACCAGGCCACCGGCAACACCCAATCTTCAAGAAACACGAAAAACCCTTGTGTGAAGAACACTAATCATCACGAGTTCCGCAAGAGAGGAGCACTGATGACAAAAATAAGAACAGCGGTATCACATTGGAGGTAACAGGAACCACCTGTTACAGCTACATACGACGCCCGTTATGAGGGGAACACCCAAAGCTTTATCACGTTACGTGGGCCTGCCAACACTGAAGGGTGACGCCAAGTATCAGCACACCAACACCAGAGCAGTGGGAGGCTGCACTGTCCTGCTCGAAGGCTGGAGAACAGCTCATTCTCTTCCACAGAGCTCGCAAGATGGCAATGGCCACAGGGGCCCTGGACTGAGGGCTTCACCTTCGCCGAGAGAATTCCTTTGCAATGATAATGTTTTTCATTCAATCCAGCATTCATTTTTGAAATATAAGTCGTATTCCACCGAGGGAAACTCCCAGGTCATTACTAAAGCCCCTCCATGCGTTATCCGCCGGCTAGGTTAAGTAGCGCCAACTCGTCCGCCCCCTCTCCCGTTACACCGGTTCCCCGCATAGCGGAAGCCGAAGTGCCGCCATGATGTTTCTGCTGCTTTTCCGGTTGATGCACCTGCCCCATGCCCGCCTGATGCCCGCCCATGCCCTCGCGACGCAGAAACACCGAGCGAAAACTCGCTCGGCGGCAGGCAGTTTACGACGAACGTCAAAACAACAACACTTGCGAAACGGAGAAGCAAATATGAGCTTTCTCGAGTGTGCACATGCGTGCGCAGAAACAAGATGGAAGGAAAAAGCGGAAGGAAGTGGCTCAAGAACTTCCTTCCGGAAGCTCCGGAACCGGAAGTGGGCGTCGTCGTCGAACAATAGATGGCGGTACTTAAAAAAGCGGCAGTAGACGCGATGGAGGGGCTTTAGTCATTACAATTGCCAACGCCCAGGCAACAACAGCAGCCACATAAGATTCTGGTGAGCTGCGTGAGAGTTGTAATTTCCAGAGCTCTAAAACACAAAACAAACATCAAGGACAGTGATACGACAAGAAAATTGAAGAGCTACATGGAGCAACAGATCGAATGAGATCCAAGACGGTTTGTGCCAGAAATGAAATAAACAATGGGCCAATTTGATCTATTATCAACAGAAAGCACTATACCAATAATGTTGGAGGCGATAACTCTCGCCAATCCTCTTGAATGAGGAGAGAAATGCACCTACCTGATTGGTGTACATCAGGCAGAGTTATGTGGATATCTCGGATTAGAGTGACCTAGAATAGGGGGAGTGTCCAAAGCGCCGGCTCCCGCGTGGGCCTTTTGCAATGAACTCCCGCGCCGCGCCGCTGCTGCGGCGGACCCGTGGGCTTTCTGCTGGCCGGAAGCGCGCGGAAAGCGAGGAGCGTCTGCTGCGCGCTGTAGTTTTTTGCGCTGTGTTTCGGCACATGGCACTTGAAGTCTACTTAATTTTTATAATGCGGTGCGAAATGGAGCTTATCCATCTTTAAGCCATGTGTTAGTGCTGGAGCAACAGCAGAATGCCAAAAAATTATTTTCAAGCGGCATCATCGTGGCCTAGTTCCGGTGGTAGAGTTCCAGAACGTTGGTGCGTGCGTAAAAACGCGCAAAACGAACGCGCACAAGGAAAGAACGAAAAAAACATATTCTCACGGCTAATCGAGAATAGCATCACGCATGCAAGAATTGAGTAATAAAAAAAAAGTAAATTACACGCGCGGTCACCTGAAATACGCGCAATGACCGCTTCACATTACGAGCTTTTTACTTGTGGTCTCCAGTGGTTTGCTGGCGCTATGCACACCGCTTTATTCGACAATTTGTTAGCCGCCCCCACCACTGTGGTCTAGCGGTTATGGTGCTCGACTGCTGACCCGATGGTCGCGGGATCGAATCCCGGCCGCGGCGGCTGCATTTTTGATGGAGGCGAAAATGTTTGAGGCCCGTGTACTTAGATTTAGGTGCACGTTAAAGAACCCCAGGTGGTCGAAATTTCCGAAGCCCTCCATTACGGCGTTTCTCATAATCATATGGTGGTTTTGCGACGTTAAACCCCAGATATTATTATATTAATTTGTTAGCCTCCACTAGCACTATATTATGGCCAAAGCAGGCCGAGAAGACGTAGGGAAACAAAAGAAAGAGTAGAGACGCCTATACGATCGCAGCGCTGTTGGCCTATTTTTGCTTCAGAGGTATATTAAAACAAGGCTCACCGTGCGCGAACATTTGAAAGAAAACAATGCCAGGTAAACTAACCTAATTCCACGAGTTTTTTCATAAAAGGCAAAATATAGAAATTGTTTACAAATATCCAGATATCATGAAATAAAGTTATAAATATCCCCATTCTTGCTGTACAAGTTAAATAGCTGCCTGAATAAAAATACGGCAAGAAATTTACAAATTTTGAAGTGTAATCTCCTAACGACTTCAGAAAATTGTTCAAATGCAAGATCATTAGTACCTAGCCTCAGAGAAATTCAACATGATATATATATATATATATATATATATATATATATATATATATATATATATATATATATATATATATATATATATATATATATATATATATATATATATGTGTGTGTGGGGGGGGGGGGGTCTCGTTTCTATCTACAGGGATCGCTAAACGTCAGTCCGAAGCGTTAGCGCGAGATGCGTGCATTGCTTCAAGCCTTCACCATATTAAATGAAAACAGTTTCAAACAACTCATTATCTACTTCAGATGTTTTCACGGTTCTCGGAGGTTAGCGTTCGCGCGGTTCAGACACTTTACACAAACATGTGGACGAGCACTTACATAAAGTGAAATTGTTTCCGCGGCAAACCCGACCGCACTTTCCCGCTTTTTCCTGATGATCTCAATATAGCTTCCACGCCACATTCGTGCGGAAGCTCCGGAGTACTTAAACAGCGTGTCTGGTCACCTCTTTAAGAAATACAAAGAGATGACCAGACGGGTAAAGCAAGCCTCTTTTGTCCCGCAGACGCATGCAGTCAGCTGTTGTGAGCTGAGAATCACATTTAATTGATTTCGGGCGATCGCTCGTAACATGAAGTGAGGCATACAAGATGTTACACTGTTATCACTTCGTTTGCTTTGGTTTGTCTTGTTTTTCTTTAAGGCAGAAGAAGCCTTAGATGCCTCATGAAACACGAAAGTTGACCGCCGGCGGCCCGCGTCGCCAACATGAGTGATGCACAAAACCATCACGTGATGACGTCATCATGACGTCATCGTGACGTCACTCAACGTGACGCCATATGACGACACTATCACATTATATGGGCGCTTTGCACTGCCTCCGTGATCTGGGGCCGATCACGGAGGCATTGTAAAAGCAGGTAAGGGTGCAGAAAGCTTTCAATGCCGTAGTGTCTCTGGACCATAATAAAGTTCTTGCCATGCCATGCATTGCCTTCGATCCTGTGGGCAGTCCGAAACCACGTTATGTGCTGAAGGCTTTCGGAGAGGGCCAAGGGATGATCAATGCATCGGCTGACGAAAAATAAAAGATGGCTTTCCTTTTCGAGTCGTCTCAGGCGAATTGCACGAGGGACCGTGGTTTTTTCGTGTACTTTTTTTCGCAAACATTTTTACGTGATAGCGTTAAAGAGCTCGGTTCGCAGAAATTCCGGTGTCGGCGTCGGCATCGGTGTCGGCGTCGTTGGTTGTGAGCGAAAAATCATCGTCTTGTCCGTCACCGAAAAATCAAGAAAGATGCAAACAAAATAAATAAAAATATTAGGTTCGAGTGAGAATCGAATCCAGGCAACCTGCGTGAAAAGCTAGTGTTTTACCACAGAGCCACTCCATTGCTTGGAACTGTAGTGAAATTAAATTTAGTGCATGACAAACATACATACATACATTATCTCCATTTTGTTCTCTCCTGCAGCAAGTCTACGTTCGTCAATCCACACGAAAGTAAATTAAGCGCCTTCTCTCAAGATGAAGTGCGCGCGCTATGTGTTCCTCAAACAGCTGCGTAAGTGTAGACCATTGAGGTGACAAACCAGCTGAAAGGAAATATACAAAATTCCCGTTTCACAACGTCCAAACGCGTTTTCTGTGTGATGAGTCGCTTCAGTGTTATGTTCCAGTGACGCAGTAATAAATATTGCCCAAATTCCAGCAATTTTGGCTAATAGCGGCCAAAATATCAGGCGCGTAGCAGACGCTTGCCGCTTTGGCGCGGTTTCCGTCGCGGAGTAGGTCCACGGGTCCGGCCAATGCCACCTAGAAATAATCTAGAGGGCGCTGGTCCGGCACGGCAGCGCCGCGGCACGGGAGTTCACCGCTAAAGGCCCTCGCTCCTCCGATATGTTCGCGTAGCGCTTTGGACACTCCCCCTATTTTAGGTCACTCTATCTTGGATGCTGTCCTAGTTTTAAGAAAAAAAACGTTGGTATTTATTTATGAGCCATCAACAACAGATTGACAGGGGCTGCTCAAACTGAAGGTATTGTTTTAAGCTCGAATAGGTTTGACTAGCGTTTTTTCAAAAGTTTCATTTAAGGTTAAACTCGCCGTGAAGAAAGCATAGGTTTGATATTTTAATCACTGATAAACATTCAATTTAGAAGCGTAGTTGCAGTAAAGCACAAGAAAGAACTTGTTCTCCTATGTGTGCTAAAACAGAAGACAGCCGCATTTGACAACGTTATAATTCGGCTCCAAGCGCAGTGGAGAGGATCTTCGCATAGGCGTGACTTTTGAGATCAGCTGTGTACAGCTCTCTTGTGGTAGGATTCTTGCTTCCCGTACCTTGTTCCAGACGCATGATGACCTCTTTCAAGGTTGTAGTGAAAGCTAGTAACTTTCGAGTAGTGCACTAAGTGCTCGAAATCATCCGTGTTATGCGATTTCAACTTTACTCACCTCAGTGGACACTGATCACATCATTATTTCTGACTGTGACCGATACGATCTACGAAGGACGCGTAACGTCTTGGTCAATAAAGATATCGATGGCCTGCCTATGCAGCTATTGCCCGACAGCGCCGTCGTGTCTTTCTGAGTAATTTCATTTATTGGGCGACCCGTTCCTCCATCATAACTCCTGTGCGTACATCTACGTGATGTACAGTGGGTAGCCAGCACAAGCCTAGAACTTCGTGTTTGCAACCTTAGCGTTTTTAATCTATCTTTAAAGGGACGCTATCTATCTATCTATCTTTAAGGGGGCGCGAAAGAAAGAAATTGCTTCTGGTGTTGGTAAATTGCTCTTTAGTGATAAAAAAAACACCACGTTTGCTGCGAGAACACGCTGGGTAGGCGAAAAAACACGCAAAAAAACATGGTTGATCCCTCCGTCATGGGAATCGGAATAACACGAAAGTAAAGCGTGACCTTACAGACGTAACTGAATGCTTACTGTACATAGATATGAGAGAGTTTGCACAATGTTTATTGATGTCTGGCGGCTATAGCCCCGTTTAACGTGAATGTGCCCACTTTGATGATTGGTGGTTCATCTCCATACCGACGACTAACGTCCCTGCTAAATGATTAAACAAACCCTTGTAATAGCTGTAGTAGTTAACGGTGAAAGCGTAATCACAGAACGAGGTGTGATAGCCAGAAGAGCGTCGCATATTGGACGCAGAACTTGGTCACCATCCCGCAGCATGTTAAAATGTGATTGAACACCACGGCCGGACAAGAGGGAAACGCAAAGCGCGTCGTGCCGCGCCGGATTTTTCTAGGGGCGAGCGCGTGAGCTAAGAACGCGGTGTAACAGCCAGGTGAGGCAGGCGCGTGTCGCAGAGCTATGAGCGAGGCCGACGCTTTTACGACGCTTGCGCTAAGGTCGCCACCTCGCGGTGTGTTAAGGCATTGACAAAATTGAACTTCAATTGAAAACGCGCCGAATGGGAGGGACGTGTAACGCGTTACAGGTGTTAATAGCGGAGGCCACAGTAATGACGAATTTATTTTACTGCTCCTAGAGGGCAACACCACCCCGCCGACCGGGAGAGTGGTAGATATAAAATACGCGTTTGTAAGGCCTCTAGAACCTGTGACCGTGGCGCAGTGGATAGCGTGCCCGGCATCTGTTGTTGCTGACCGTGCAGTCGTGGGTTCGATGCCCGTTGACGGAACTTTTTTTCTTTGCCATCTGATCGTGTATGTTTTTTCTACGTCATTTCCGTGACAGAAATACGTCAGTGAAGTATTGGTGGACCCCGGCATAAAACACTTTCGTGTTAAAAGAAAATGCGGGTGGCGACGCCCTCTTGTTGTGCCCGCGCCTGTCTCCGTGATCTCATAGATTTTGTCGGCGTCTACTAATGCCTGCGTAGTTCCTACACCGTAAAAATTGTCTTCTGAGTGAGCCAGAACTTAAATACCAAGTTTCAGTTAATTTCGCTGAGCCAATGTGGCCAAAATGCAAAACAAATACATTGAAATCCGTGACGCCGCCAATGGAGATTGCCGCGGGAAATTTAGAACTGAAACTTCTGGCATTGATTTTCTCCTTCATTAATGAAGCTGTTGTGGTAAAATTAACGGCAGTAAAGTTTCGAGAATGTTATATATCAGGTTGAACTAAATTAATCTTTCATTTTAATGTCCCCTTAGGACATCGGCCGTCCAAACCTAAACCTTCCCACGCTCAAGGAAATTCTAGACATCGCTATCGATTCCCTCAAGATATCTGGTATTTGTTGGTGCTGGCATATTTTACTGCACATGTTTGCAGTAGATGGCGTAGTCCAGTGAAAACTGTTGCTAGGACTTATTGCCGAAGAAGACGCACTCGACATTCTTGCGGCATTCTTCTTTGACCATATTCGTTCGAACACAATGAAGCCCGTGTCTACCTTCTCAAAATGTTAACCCTTGAAATGCGTAAGCTTTAAATACTTAGAAAAAAAATCGCCCGCACCTCCCCGAAGGGGATCGTGAGGAAATGCGAATGCAATTGGGTGCCCCCGATGAGTGTGCGATTAATTAATGAAGAGAGACGAGAGTGTGCGCGTAGAGGCGTAATGCTCGAGTTGCATTGTGTTACACGTACTTCGTCCTAGTGGTATCGTTGCCGCGAGAGATTCGACTTCACCGACTTCCATCGCTATCAAGACACCAAAGTTCGCGCTCCCTGCATGATATATATATGTCCGAGCGCGGAGAGGAGGAGCGCCCGAGCTCTCTCTCCTAAAACCCCTAGATGTTGGAAAGTAGCGGCGCTGTTTTATCCACGCCGCCGCACCCTCGTCGCGCCATCAACCTCCTCTTTTTTCACCCTCTCTTTCGTGGAGCCGGCGCATCCGCAACGCTGAGTGGCTGCGACACGCGATACCTCCCAGTCAGGTGACCCTGACGTCACGAAAAGCGCGCACAAGTAAATTCGCGCGCTTTTAGTTGCTCGCGCACGCCATGAACCCTCCAGGCGTGAACCCTCCAGGCGTGTGTGTGCTGGTGCATGCGTGTTTGTGTGTATGCGTGCGCTTGCGTGTGTAGGTACGTGTGCGCACGTGTTTTTGCGTGTGTGCGAGTGCATGTGCGCGCCTGCGTGTGCGTAGGTTTGTGTATGTGTGCGCCATGGTGCGCGTGCGCTTGTGTATGCGTCTTCGCGCCTGTGCGTGCGTGCGCGCACGTATGTGTGTGTGCATGTCTGTATTGGCGCGTGCGTATGTGCGTCTGCGCGCGTATGTGTGTGTGTATGCGTGTGCCTGTGCGTGCGTGCGCTTTTTGTATGTGCGTGCGTGTCTATCGCGACTGTACCCGCGTGTGGATATATGTGGGTGCGTGTATCGCGTGTGCATGTATGTACGGGCGTGCGTGCGTGCATGTATCGCGAGCGTATGTATGTATGCGCGTACGTGTCTGTAGCGCGTGTGTACACGCGTGTGTGTGTATGTGCGTTCGTTCGTGTCTGTATCGCGCGTGTATGCTCGTGTGTATGAGCGTGCGTGTCTGTATTGCGTGTGTGCGCGTGTGTATATGTGCATGTTTGTGTGTATCGTGTGTGTATGCGCGTGCGTGTGCGTGCCTGTATTGCGTGTGTACGCGCATGTGCATATATGTGCGTGCGTGCGTGTCTGACAGCGCCACTGGCACAAAAAGGCTTCCGGTTCACTCATTTCGAGCAATTCAAGTAAACCACCACATTTCTTGGCTACCGTCTTTGAGCTCATCAAGACAACCATTAGGAACGAAATTCTCGACTATACTTTATGCTGCGTACATTACATGCGCTTAATACAACTCCGCGTTACGGACAGCCGAAGCGGCGACGGAAAAGCAAGCCGCTCTGCCGCCAGTTGGTATACTCAATTTTTTTTCGAAACGCATCCGCTTGTATTTATTGAAGCGTCTTAAAAAATATGTTTGTTATAATGTCCCATCGGAAGCCCACGCTCTTCGCGATGGTTTATAAGCGACAGATTTAATGCTTCAAAGGGCCGAGTAAACAAGCGCGCGCTGTGGTTCCAATGCGGCTGCGGCGAGCCAATGGAGGGTTCAGCGTGACGTGCGCACCGCGCCGGCCAGGGCAGGGGAGAAATCCGAGGAGAATTGAGGAGGAAAACGCGCGCGCGGAGGAGAGTGTCGCTACTTACAAAATCAAGGGGCTTTACTCTCTCCGCCGAGTGAGCCCCGCGATGCGAGCGCCCTCTCCCTTACCTCCTCCTCTCCCTTACCCTCCGCTGCTCCGCGATGCGAGCGCCATCACACGCCCGCGCACTCCTGCCCTCCCTTACCCTCCGCCGCTCACCACCTGCTCCGGTTGCAAGCCGCGGCGCAGCTGTTGCTAGGGGCAAGGAGGAGCGCGCGCGGAGAGATTTGTGCGCACGCCGTCCAGGGACGCAGGAGAACCCCCGACTAAGAAATACATTCGCATTTAAAAAAATTGGCCGCGTATCTGCGTGCTCCGCTACAAATGCCGTGTAAAGACGATAGAGGAGGCGCTGCGTCTACGCTGCGTGCGATATGGACGCCATCTGGCAATACATCGGGAAACATGAGCTTGTGCAGTGGGTTTCCTTCCTCCGTGGCAGAGGACGTTTGTCGGCGCGCATAACATGGCATTTTCAGCGCAGCCACAGCCGCACCTTAAGAAACTAGGGTCTTTAAAATTATGCATCTATGTATTTTCTATTAAAGGGACACAACAGCTAATACTTACCTAGTGATGTTGCACCTCAGATATGCGTAATGTTTACTTTTTGATCGATAAGGTTCACAAATATGAACAGCCGTACCAGTTCAAGATGGGTGGGCGGTAAGCAAGTGGTTCAACTTTGGCCGGTGGCTGAACCGGGTGACAAACAGACAAACAGAAAGACAGACAGACCAAAATTGCTGCGCTTAAGTTCCCCAAGGAAGACTATCGTCTTTAAAAAAAGAACGGCAGGCCTGCGCGGAAAGCGCAGCACAGTCACAGCGAAAGCTGGAAGAGCGGCATTTCTAGAGCCCGTTGTAAACTCTCTTGGGGCTACTAATACAAGTACACTAGCAAGGTACCGACTACGCCATAAACCACAATATTTGTGAAGTTTAGAAGCACCTACAACGCCATTATTCTTCATTCTGCGCAGAAGCGAGGTTCCAGCTAGAGATCTGTAAGGCATTATGTGCACTTTGTTTACGTGACGACTGTCTACGATGAAGAAGTGTGGCTCAGCCCTTTGTAATGGTTTGGAAGCTTTAAACGACTCATCAGTTACGTAATTCACATTGTGTGACGCCCGGTCGCTATTTCACTCTCCCACCATGCAATATAACATACGCTCATGTGAGAAATAGATACAGAGCGAGGGGGGAAGAACTTTATTGAGACCTTGATGAAATGGATCTTGGGAGCCTTATGGGCTTCCTTGGCAACCAAGGCAAGTGCACTTGCGAGGAACCCACTACGCTATAAATCATCATAATTTCTGTGAAGTAGGGAAGCAGCCACTATGCCATTTTTCGCCATTCAACGGAGAGCCGTGGTACCCGCTAAAAACATGTAAGGCATTATGCGCACTTTGTTGGTGTTGTGCCTGATGACGATGAAGAATTATTGCAGAGCCCATTATAATATGTTGGAAGCATCCAACAGCCCACTCGCTGCGCAATTCGCATAGTGTGACGCCTGGTTACAGAATTCGCGTTGTGTGATGCGTGGTTGTTATTTCACTCTTCTACCACACTAAATTACATATGTAAATGTGGTTCCTTCCGGACATGAAGCCTGTATAGCGTCTTTTTGCAAGGCTGTTTCATGCACCGGCATGGCTTTGAGGTAGAACATTGGGCTCCCACGCAGAGGGCCCTGGTTCGAACCCCGGTCCATCGTGGAAATTTTTCTTATTTCGTTTTTTTTTTCTTATTTCGAGCGATAATGGTTACGTACACCGGCTGCGCGGCGGCGGCAGCGGCGGCGGCGGGCAACTACGGCGCCAAAAACGGCCGTTGAAATGAGCTCATTACAGTACAGCTTTCGCTGTAAAACACGGCTTATTATAGTGAACTAGAACCAACTATACGGCTGATCCATCTATTACAGGACTCGGTATAACACGAAAGTGAAACGAGTCTTCACAGACGTAGTTGAGCGTTTGTTGTGCATTCTTTCGCCCCAAGGGTGAAGGAATGAATGCTACAGTAACTAATTGTAATGTCACGCGAAAAACGGCAAGCAGCTCGAAGCTTGCAACGCGCTGCTCATGCAGAAAGGACGCACGGAACGAAACATACACAGGATCAGAGCGAACTGTCACAATTGTAACTTATTTCTGCGCGAGCACCGCGTTTCTTTCGCAAAAGCGGCCGCTGCAGTGAGCCAAGTGACCTTCGTGCTCTCCAGGCAAGACGTGCGAACCACAGTGATCACTAGATAAGCGCACGCACGAGCGACCACGCCTTGTAGAGGCGGGCGCTTGACGCAACGGCCGCGACTTTTAAAGCGCGCTCTTCGAGCACTTCGCGTCATCTCGCTAGTGATAACGAAAACGCGCTGTAACACCAATCTCTGAGTAACGCCACCGGCAAATGGTGTATATAAATAGCTCGCCGTTAGTATTGAGAAGAACGTGGCGTCCGTGGCCGAATGGTCTTGCTCTGCGCGCTGCGGAGCGAGGGGCAGTAAGTTCAATTGCCGGAGACGGAACATTTTTCTTCTGGTTTTTTTCTTTGCCCACTGTTAGTCGTTATATTTTACAACGTCGTATTCGTGACGAATATACGTCAGTGGAGCCGTGGTGAACCCCGGCATAAAACGATTTCGTGTTCAAAAAGGAAAGCACTTGGCACAAATTACTGGGCCGTCCATTGACATGGCGTCAAATGCCAACAGCATGCGTAACGTCGTATTTACGGCTCTAATGTTCGCGGTTCGACTGATCAGAGCCGTGTTTCTTCCGCGGAATGAGCGCTAAGCTAGTTCATTCAAACCTGAATGAACTATCTATTATTTAAGCAAGCGCGATGCATTGGTAATGTTTTGATTCACGCTGATTCCTAAACGAATGTTTTAGTTCGAACCGAATGCCACAAGGCTTCCTACCACTAAACAACCGTAACCAATAAATCGTTTACCTTCACGGAAATCCCTAAAAATGTTCCCATTGCCACGTGCGTTTCCTATAATCACTATTGGTGTCTTCGGTTTTCGCCCACAAAGACTGTCACCAACGCTCAGCGCAAACCGCGACTCATTGTTCGAGAAGCTTCGCGATTATTGTAGATCGTTTTGTTAAGATTGCGCGCAAGACGCGAACACTCGAGCTTATTCTAGAGCTTGCGCGAGAACCAGCGATCACGCTGGAATATTCGACGGCACAAGTATAAATGCCGACGCGCTTCACCGCTTGTCAGTTTTATCGACGGCCGACGCTCTCTTCGCCGCTATCATTGTACGGTGTGTATTGCTGTAGTCTGACTTTCCGTTTCCCGGCCACGAGTTCGGCCAAATGAAGAGTTTCATCTTTGACACGACGACTGCTGCCTTCGTCGACGTTACGGCTGCGTGACATGTGGTGTAGGTGCTTCCCGGCCCATGTACCGAACGCCCCCCTCCTGCCGTGTGCCAAGCCCACATTGTCAATGGAACATCGACACCAACCCTTACCAGCAAGCCAGCCGCAGGCAGCAAGGTATTGAACCAGAATACGGACTCCTACCCGACAAGACCACGATCACAACGGAGAAAACAACAGCGACAATGACATCCGCTGTGGCGCCTAAACGGTCGCCATGCATCAACCGAGGGAGCCGACGACATTCCGCGGATCACCATGCGAGGATCCAGAAAGCTCGCTGGAGGCATACGACCGGGTCTCCACGTTCAACAACTGGGACTGCGACGAGAAGCTATGCCATGTCTACTTCGCCCTTGAAGATGGCGCAAGGAGACCTGATTCGACAATCGAGAGTCCACGCTAACATCTTAGGACCTCTCCCGCACCGGATTTCTGAACACCTTTACGAGCGTCATCTGGAAAGAAAGGGCAGAACCCCTTCTAGAGACCCGCGTACAGCTCCCCAACGAGACAATCGCGCTGTACACCGAAGAAATTGCTCGCTTATTTCACCATGCCGACCCCAGCATGTCCGAAGAAACAAAGGTTCTCTTCCTCATGCGGGGAGTGAAGGAAGAACTTTTCGCCGGACTTGTGCGCAACCCGCCGAAGACGGTCTCTGAATTCGTTTTACAGGCAGCAACAATCGAAAGGGCACTTGAAATACGCACTAGGCAATATACCCGCCGCATTCCGAGGTCGAGCTACCTGCATGTTCAAGCGCTGGGAACCAACGACCTGCGCGAGACGATCAGAGCGGTCGTGCGTGAGGAGCTGCAGAAGATGGTCTCCAGACCGCAACCTAAGGTGAATTCGATAGCCGAGATCGTTCGTGAAGAACTTCAGCATTCGCTGGGAGTTGCTGCACCGCTGCAACCTGAGCCGGAAGCCATGAGCTATGCTGCTGCAGCCCGACGCAATGCCCCCCTCCTCGCTCACGTCAAGACGCCGCACCGCAGCAGCATTTCGGCCGGCAGACACAGCCGCCACCACCGACGCCATACCGCCAACCGACAGGGCAACGCTGCGCCCCTCGGAAGACCGATGTTTGACGCGTCCCTGACAACCGCCCGCTCTGCTACAACTGCGGGGAGGCCGGCCACACGGCCTCGCGACATCGACGACTACCTCACCGGAATTCAGCGGCAAGAACGACGACCTTCCCGCTCGCCGTCGCCCGGCCGCCACATGTCACCGCACCGCCGCAAGTACACTGGCCCAAACCGGGGCCGATCGCCTAGCCCGTATCCGGGAAAGTAAGGGCAGCAACCAATGGAGGTGCGTTGGTGTACGACGAAATGCCGAAGATCCTCCGCGCCCGCCGACGATGACAATGCGACGAGACCTGCAGAACACGACGCGAAGCAGACGAAGCCCTGCCGACGTCTGGAGAGTTGGGTTAAACGCAGGTGGCGTTCGGTTAAGCGTACGGGACGCCACACGCGGCGAAATTGAAACCATGCGAGACGCGGGCCATACCGCTTTGTCTGCGTCGTCTCACTGACAACACACGCTAGCTTCAGATTTTGGGGTCTTGAGACAGCGCGAGCGCAAAAGCCTAATAGTTCCTTGGTTTCTGCGCATGCGCACGCGCGGTTCGCAAATTTCTTGGTTCCCCAAGCTCCTGATATCCCCAATTCCGAAACTCATTATTAATCCATTCATTGATTAAACCTTGTGAAATCATGTTAGAGGGCAGGCACCACCATCGGACGTTAGCCTCACAAGAAACAGATGGTAGCAAGAGATTTGCGTGCTCGTAAGAAGTGCTGCCACGAATTTTAACATAAAACAGGCCACTTATGGCAAAATTATTTGAATTGTGAAGTCTAGAACCGAGGCCTGGCTCTCTTTCCAGAATTGTCGCTGTTGGAGATGATTACGCCAAATATGATGACCGACACCAAGTGTAGCATAAACCCATGACAGCGCCCAATTCCAAGGCACAGAAAACGAAATGGCTTTACACCTGCTCTTACTCTCGTCTACATAGACGCTTGTGATCGCCTTTCCCCGACGCCGATAGCGGCGAATAGCGGCGAACGCATAGTCTCGCTGTCGGTGGACGCAGGTGCGCGTTTCGGTAGAACTCTTGCCGAAACGTGGAGGCGTGCAAGTCAAATATATCTGTACGGCACGTGTGTTTGCTAACGTAAGCGCTTTAGTCGTCCACTTGATGTTGCCGTCACGTGATTCTCACTTTCTTCGCCACTATGGGGTTTTCTGCCTCTTGGCGTGCGGTTTTGAAAAGTTCATCGAAGATTTTGGTGTACAAACTCTTTCAAGTTTTCGTCACTGCTCACGTACTGCTTCGCGCGTCTTCTGATTACTGTGAGGCATTTTGTGTGTGGCGCCACCATTGCGGGGCAGTTGCTGCTGGACATCGATCTCTCTTGCGAATCTGTCAAGGTATTGCGCAGAACTACGATTGTTGTTCTTCATTTAGTTGTTTTCTCTCAGCTCCCGAAGGCGACAACTTGTCCGGAGTCGCCTGAGAGATTTTACTTAACTGCTGGAGGGCTGCCACTCCAGCTCAGTGGTAATGAGGTGAAGGCACATCAGCACCACTGCAGCATCACTTAGTGTTCCGGGATTTTGGTTTTCCTTGTTGTTCAACTGAGTGAAGCATCGTTCCCACTCGCTATTTCTGCTTTTGGAAGTTTTGTGGTCGAGCCGCCCGTACAAACTATGCGTTAGCTCGTCTTAACCTATGCCGATCTTGTGCTGACTGTTATGACATTTTTCTTGGCTGTTTCGGGTTCAGCTGCGATTTTTTGGCTGACGCCTCACCTGTCGCATTCGCTTCTCGATATCTGCCATGATTTTTCATTGAATATTTCGGAGTCCCTGATTTGCGAGGGTTATCGCATATAACATTATTCATATAGTGCTTTCTCTCGATAATATTTTATATTCGCCCTTTGTTTGACTCAGTTCTGCCACAAACAGTTTTCGATCTCATTCGACCGGTTGTGTTTACCTTGCAAGTGTTCATTTAATTCCTCAATTTCCTTGTCGTATCACTGTCGTTTGTGTTCTCGCCTCCAACTTGTTCGCGCAGCTGTGCTATCTGCGCTTTGAATGATTCACAACCGAGATCGCGCTGTATGTTTGTTTTGTGTTTTAGAGCACTGGGAATTCCCTGGATGGAATACTGCTTCTTTTTCCATAATTAATGTTGGTGTTGGGGTGACTTGTTATCTCAAGTGCGTTATCGCTTTTCCTTTTTTTCCGTCATTCGTGCTCATTTCTGGCGTAACTGGCAATGATTATTGTTCTTCGTACGAGTGTTCTTCATTTTTCTTGAACATTGGGTGCTGCCGGTCTTCTAGAGCCGATCTGTAAGAGACCTGAACGCAACTTCACAAGAGAACGACAGGGAGCAAACAGACTAAAAGAGAAGGGGAAGCACCCTGTAAGAATACGTCACGATTTGATCGTCGGCTGGGGGACCGTTTAATGGATTCAGGAGTGTTTTCAACGCATAATGAAATAGAAACCTGTTGTAACTGAATATAATATTATGGGGCCATTGTTTTTCAAACCATGAAATTGAAGAGCGGGATGGCTTTAACAACTTCTTTGTGTAAATGTCTTCTATCGTGAGCAGCAAATTCACGAGACGTTTGGTCGTGGCGCTGGTAGCCATTGATGCAAACTGACAGCGCGGGATTGCATTAAGCCTGACACAAGACACGCCAATTCGCTTCTCCAACCCGATGGCTTACGTTTCGGTGCAACCCAGCTCCTCCGGACACCGTTCTATATCCGTTCCATCGGACGGCACAGTGCCTTCCTCCATTATATGCCCGTCTTTGCCGAGCAGAAGACAAAGTGATTGACGGCACTGGCTCTTCCGGTTGCTGCGCGCACGTCTCACCGTCAGACGAGCCCCGACCACGTGGCCTCGACAAATCCCGTGCTGCTTCGAGCTTCGATGTTTGCAGATGATGACCGGCAGGGCGAACAAAAGCTGGCGTTGTCCCACTTGAAATCATTCTGTGAATATACGAGCGGTGCGCTTATATGAATCGCGTCATATCCGTCATCCTACGTAATAAATGCATTTGAGAAGGCAACCGCCGCTGAAGAGAGTGGAGTGCCGTGTATCAATTGCCTAGCATGCGGGCACGCTCGTTTGTATTCCGTGTGTCCGTAATGTAGTATTGCCTAGTAAAAGTTCCATTGATGCGTGCGGCTGATACCGCGAACTACGCCTCTATAGCAGTTGTGAGATTGTACTGCCCATGTGTGCAATTTGTGCGCATGTCCGTTTAGCTGACGGTGCGCAAAGCGAAAGTCTGCGTTCGCCACTCCCATGCTAATTACCGATTCTGTTGTAATATTTCACGTTTGTCATGGGCGGAAATGAAAACCACGTCTGCCATTCTCTCTTCCTTCACGCGACCGTACAAACTGCTTGACTGTGAATGTCTTGATTTGGTTGGCTTGCCTTCAGAATGATGCTAGTTAGAATTGCTATTAGGGTGTCTTTGGTCGTGATGAACGTGTTTCTCTAGTGGTGGCGGAGGCTGTCACTTCAGTAAAGGGAAGCGATTTCCTGAGTTGATGGCCACAATCTATGACTGACCACCGCGGCCCCTCTCACAATGTCTTCATGACTTCGTTAGCCAGGTTAATTAGGACATTAGGCGTCTCTACCTGCGATGTGATTCTTGGGAACAGAGAAGGAACAGACGAGTTCTTCGTTCATATTACGTTGCTTTTTGGGTCTCTGCCTTCAAAATGTACATTTAGAACTTCCGCCAGTTTAGTGTGTTTTAGTCGTGTTGGTTAAGACGAAGTTCTTGTCCAACTATACTTCCATTTGTGTTGTTGACGATTCTTCGCTGTAATATCTCACTGGGTGCCCTGAGGCGGTGCGCATCACTTTTTTGCAGGTGCTTTGTCAGCAGCCGTCGTTTGCTATTGGGAGTCCATCTAAGCCGCGTGTCTCCAACTCGCCTGAGCCAGCGGTCAGCAATCACGAAAGTTAGTCGCTCATGGGCCGGGACGTTTAGGAGGGTTGATTGGAGGGAGGGCGATCCAAAGAATTACGAATAAGTTGAATTATTTGGAAAAAAACAACATTGCTGTAATTGCTGTCAAACGCGCGGCTGTAGTTATTTATTTAAATTTTATTTTATAATTTCTTCGCGGCCTTTCTTCAGTGAGGGCACCTGTTGGTGACGGAATCGCATTCAAATGAGTTCAGCAAACTAATTCGTTCGCAGATGTCATTTTTGTTTAATGAAGTTATCTTCAAATGACATTAAACTTTGTGAACGAATGAAGGGAATTTTTTGGTGCTCGTTTCTTTTTTGATACAATCCTAATAAAACCAACCGGTAGCGAAGCCAAGAAAGGTATAGGGGACGTTAATTGTACTGTTGTAATTACGACATAATTGTGAAGAAAGTGACGTGGACGAAAATGGGCCTTGCCGCCAGCAGGGGCCGAACCTGCAACTTTCGTATAACGCACCCTATGCTCTACCAATTAAGCAACGGTGGCGGTTCTCCTCTCGTCCGCTTTATCGGGTATTTATGTGCATGCATACCTGGGAGTGTTAGCGCCTTCGTTGCCACGACCGCGAGTATGGTAGACTCTATTTTTTTCTCGTATGACGGGGGTATCAGCTTTCTTTTTTAACACGAAATTGTTTTATGCCGGGGCCCACCAAGATTTTCATGTCCCTCGCGGAAATACGTCAGCAACATGAATACCATGAAATGGCAATGAAAAAAAATAGTTTAGCAAAAGAGTTCCATTGACAAGAGTCGAACTCACGACCTCTCTGGTCACGACGATGGCTGGTGGGCGGTCAGCCCACTGAGCTACCGCCAAACACATAACGGAGGCTTCATGAACGCGCCTTTTTCATGTTTTCCTCTCGCAGTGCTCCTGCATAGATGGATGGATGGATGCTACGAGCGTCCCCTTTATAACGGAGTGGCATGTGTGTCACCAGCTTCGAAAAAAGAAATACGCGCCGTTGCCAGGACCGTCCCAATCGGCGCGTTCCCAATGGAAGTGTAATTTCGTTTAACAAACCGCGAGGTGGTGACTTTAGCCCTAGCCTCACTTATAGCATCCATCCATATCGAAAAATAGCTCTCCCGCGCTAGCCTGGCTGTTGCACCGCGTTCCTCGCTCACCCTGTGAGAATTAACTGTCAGGCTAGAGGGAAGGCATGACACGCGTAGCGTCTCTCTTCGCGTTTCACGACGTTTTGAAGGAGTGCGTATTGAGTTTCAGTGTTTATTATGTGCTTGTGGATGCCATTTTTGTGCGGGATTCACCTTATGCAGTGTCTACGTATATGTTAACAGCTTCAGCTCCCGCAAGGAATAAATCAGCATCATGGGCGTTAGTCGTCTGTACGGAGATGTGCCACTAGGCGTCAACGTGGGTGCTTTTAGATCACGTGGTGCTACATCTGCCAAACAACAACAGCCATCATACAAAATCTGATATACCAATGCACTAAAGCAATCAATTATTCTGTGACGACACGTTTCACTTTCGTGTTATACTGATTCCTATGACAGAGGGATCAACCATCTTTTTTTGTATTACTCGTGTTGACGCGGCGGTCCATTTTCGCGTTCCATGAGGCTCCTAAGGCTTGTCACTCTGATGTTTTCTGCCTCTTAGAGGGAGATTTTGAAATCTTCATCGAAGATTATGGTGTCGGAATTTCTTTAAGTGCTGGTCAGGTGAGGCTTAGCGCGTATTCATATTGCAGCGGGACATATTGACTGTGGCGCAACCATTGCCAGGCACTTGCTTGCGGGCACCTATCATTCTTGCGATTTTCGCACGTTATTAAGTATAAGTACGATCATTGTTCTTCAACGGCCTCTTTTCTGTGGGAACCCGAACGCACAATATGACCCGAGATGCCTGAGATGTTTTGTTACATTACTGGAGGGCTGCTGTAATTCTGTCGAAGCAACGATAGTTCCATTGCAACATCTCCAATTGTTCCGGCAATTTTGGTTTTGCTTGTTGTTCAAGTGTGTTAGCCATGATTCGATCTGGCTATTTCTGCTTGTGACTTCTTTCTGGCCGAGCCATCCGTACAAACTGTGCGGTTTCTCCTCTTGGTTTTTGCCGATCTGGCGCCTACTACCATGACGTGTTTGTTGGTGGTCTTTGGCTCATCTGTGGTTTTTCGCTGCTGCGTCACGTTTTGCATTTGCACCTCGAAATCTGCCATTATATTTATTGCACATTTTAGAGTCTGTGTCTGGCGCCCCGCCACGGCGGTCTAGTGGTTATGACGCTCGGCTGCTGACCGAAGATCGTGGGATCGAATCCCGGCCGCCGCTGCTGCATTTTCGATGGAGGCGAAAATGTTTGAGGCCCGTGTACTGAGATTTAGGTGCACGTTAAAGAACCCCAGGTGGTGAAAAATTCCGGAGCCGTCCACTACGGCGTCTTTCATAATCATACCGTGGTTTTGGGACGTTAAATCCCAGATAACGCACGCCAGTCTGTGCCTGGCGAGCGTTATCATCACGGACATTAATGATTTAATGGTATCTGTCAGTGATATATCAACTTTCCTATTGGCGGTTTGACTGTTAGCTTTGGTGGGCTTGACACGGTACCCGTGAAGGTGTTGTTGGTGGATGACCTATCTGCCGGTTCTGCAATCAACCGTCTTGCGAAGTGGTTATGTTAAGCTTTAACGCGGTTTCTCTTAGTTTTCTTCAAACATTTTTTTTAAGGGAAAGCTTCTCATGTGGAAAGCATCGACGAGATGCCTGTCATAACAAAGATGCCTTGAGCTTAGAAGCGTTGTTATAGAAACGCTCGATAACAAAACTTGTTTCTCTCTTTATGCTGAAAGAGAAGACACTGGCGTTTGTCTGCGTTATGATTCGGCTCCAAATGCAGTTGTCCGGTGTGCTGCAATTTGAAGTAGTAGTACATTGCTGCTTATAGTTTTAAGGTGTAAGCCTTTACTCGCGGCGTCCGTCCGTCCGCACCCTGGAACGGTGCCAGTTGTGGACCCTCCCCCTTACACTATCTCAGCAATCACGTGATGGCGCCCGTGGCAGCGCTCCTTTGTCAGACGTTTCGTTGCAGCAGTCGAGTTAGTCGGATGGCTCCTAAGCGGCCCGGTGATGATTCGACGGCCAGCGGTTCGGAGAAGCGCTCCAAGAATGTGGATTCCCCCAATACCATGGCATAGTCAGTCGAATGATCACAGGCTTTCGCCGAATGCACTTTGGTATTTACAAAGTGTCCTTCAATTGTTTATCTTATCACGCTGCTTGCTAACCCGCTACTTCTTCTAGAGGCAAGGTGTGTTAAGTGAACGACGTAGCCAAAGCTTGCGGCTCCACGACTCCCATAGTGCAATTAGCACGGCAGATCTTTCCTGTTTCACAACAAAACACTGAAAAATTCACGAGCCATTTTACTTCGTGATGGCGGTTGACCCGCGAAGCAAAGTGGACAGTGGTGGTCACATTCTCACCACTGTTCACAGCGTCATTTGCCGTATATGTTTTCCATTGCTCAGGCCTGCGCACGACGCGCGGCCGTCCAATGAAAATGTCATTGCGAGAATGACTCCCGCATACGCGCACGCGATTCGCTGCAGTATGATGCACGTTGCAAGCGCGTGCGCCACGCTGGCAATCACTCCCATTCTTTTCAGTGCGTCGAAGTTGCGTCATCTACGCCTGCTGCATAGTAGTAGTAGTTGTAGTGCTCTTATCGTGGCTGACGCGCGATGGTGCTAATTGGCCGAGTAGCGGACGTATTTTTTCATTATATTCAATAGGTTACCATTTCTAGATGGGATAGTTATTTCACACATGAATTTGAATTGCCAATTATGAGCAGATAAATATTGAAAGCCGGCATGCAGAATTTAGCAAGACATTCTTTTATTCTCAATGAAAATCTCCATGGCAAAACGCCGCTGTAACTGTATTCGAGACTAGCAGCCCCGAAAGAAAGAATATACCCGTTACTTGTGCCTCATCTGCGTCGTCTTATTCTGTGATGGTCCTGGCTATCTCCACAATGCGGTCGAACACACGTGGTATAGCTGTTTCATTTTCAGTCGCGCAGTTCGGTAGTAAGCAGTGGCGTTTGTCCAATTTCCCTGGCACATACATGCTATTTCTGTAGCACATCCCTGCATGGCGTTTTCTGGTGAGTAGATACTTCTTGACTAGGTAAAAATGCTCGCGAAGTTCCGTTATGTTCACGCCCATTGCTCTCATGGTCGGAGTGGCGTTAACCGATTCGCCCACTTCTACAGCTTTACTTTTAGCTCAGTTGTGATGGGCACATTTGCGTCCTTTCTTTAAAATTGAAGTAAAGGCTGTTTACGACGGGGATAATTTTCTGTTGAGCAGGTAATTTTTCTCAGAGTCACGAATAAACCAGTTATATGCAGATTCCCTGTGCAGCACTTCGAACTCATTGAGGTGTCCAAGGAGTGTTGTGACCCGCGACATCTACTATGCCCTACCAAATTTTAGTGTGCTTTTTCACGTTTCAACAGAGAAGTGCGGTGAAAGTGACTTAAGGAGCGCTTTGACGCGATATTTGGAGGTCACAAAATTTTAAAACCGTGGTATCGCGGTGGTGTTGGGGATATTTTTCGAGAGATCCTCCAAATGTTTTTCGGATGTTTTAGGAGAGATTCTTCTTTCGGTCGTCGTCCACCTTTCATAGGATGCCTGATGCACGAGGACATCGCCTGCATGGAGGACATGGCTTGTAATCTAAACGCGAAAACCTACGGAGGTACATTAAGGCCTCCAAGGTTTGCGCGCTCAATCTCGGAGGCTACGAAGCGTCACCGAACGTTTATTCTGATCACTGTGTAAGAAAAGTATTTTTCTTACACCATAATTCTGACGAATTGGCGCCACGGCGCGCATGCCCGTGCTTGCGTTTCTGAGCCCGCACGTGCTTGGCGCGTCTTCCGCGACAACGCAGACGGCACCTCTTGGTACCTTCGTGGTAGCGTCCGTTCGTATCAAGCGTCGCGGGGTAAAAATCTGTTCGCAACAACCGTACTCCATTACATTGCAGGTCAACAGCCCTTGGCCGGGACCAAAGAAAAAGTCGCATCACCCCGAAATTCGTATGAGCCGTAAGGTATCGCCGAGGTTTCACTGTAATTGTTTGCCCGAGAATGGTTCGAATAATTAGTTTTCCTTGGGAATGCTGCTCGTCAGACTTAGTATGTCCGTGATTGCTAATCCTTCGTCGTCCTAAATGTCATCCTTTTGTGGTGGTGGTGGAGGCTGGTGCTTCAGCAGCTGGACGCGAATTCCGTAGTTGTTGGCCATAGCGTGTGGGTGGTTGCCGCTGTCTACTCTCACAAAGGTATTGCTCGCTGGTGAGCCTGGTTACTTCGGTGACTGGGCTGTCGTGACTTTATCGTTCACATTGCGTTGCTGTTTGTCTGTTTATATTCAAAATTGGCATTCGAAACTGCCGCCTGCGTGGTATGTATTTGTTGGGTAGCGCAAGACGAAGTTTCGTCAAACCCCTCTTCCATCTCGGTGGTTTACGATTCTTCGTTATAATCGTTCGCTGGGCGCCTTGTGGCGGAGCGCATCACTCTGGGGCAGGTTCTCTACCGGCAGCCGTCGTTTGCATGAGCGATCCCCTGAAAGTGATATTTGATATTCTTTAGGCGGTGGCGTTCTCCCGCACCTCTCCTCGTTTTAGCCAACGCCGTGTTATTTCTACGCGCGTTTGTGAACTGACGTTGGTACTCCTGCTGGATATTTTGAGACTTTGTAAATGACGGGAGAAATGCAACTACCTGGTTTGAAATAGTATTCGCATGTTCATCTCACTAAGTTGAGTCGATAACTTGGTTGCAGTCCTACTTTTGTATACCATATACAAGGGGTAAAAATATTAGGGGTGTGCGAATATTCGAGTTTCGAATTCGAATCGAAACATACATCATCGAATAATTCGATTCGTCTTTCGAATGACTAGTATTCGAAGCTTCGAATATTTCGACACGACGAATATTTATAACGCGACAAAGGCCAATGGTGCAACTTGGTTGAGGTGGAGTGGCTAAATCTAACGGTAACGTCTTTACCGTAGGCCTGTCGGGAAAACTTTCATCAATATCCTGGTTCAAATGCTAGCGCATGTTTATCGTAACGGAAAATATGTTTGTCATATCCGCGAGTAAACACACACACACACACACACACACACACACACGCACACACACACACACACACGCAGACACACACACACACATGAGAAAGCTGTCAAGCTCTTCACAAACGAAGGCATGGACTTATTGCGTAGTTCGGTAACGTATGGCGCAAGCGCCGTAAAAGGTCCCGACTTTGGCACGCACAACTCTAGGTGTTTGGCTCCACACGTAAAAATATTTTCACGTTGACCAGTCGGCACTGCCGCACCGCACTACTACTTCAGAAACTCCCATCGTTTCGGCGCGAACTTAAAATGCTGGTGTGAGCAAGCGCCCGAAGATTTTTGGGACCGGAGCACTCATGACGATGCAGCACACCATTGCTGCTGTAGTCTTACCGTTGTAGTACAATTTGTAGTCTTTCGTTAGCAGTCACTTACCGCGTTATGTTCTGTAGGACGTGAGTAAATGTTATTTCTTTGTTCTTTGTTTCAATTTTAAGTAAATTCTTTTGTATTGAATATTTGATACGATATTCGATATTTTTCGTCACTATTCGGCACTATTCGATTCGAATTCAATTAGAGATGAAATTTCTGTATTCGCACAACCCTACACACCCCTGATAAATATGGGTCCATCATAGAAAGATTGATAGCGGCTGTTCGTTCTGAAGCGTCTATGTTAAGCTTTTAGACGGTTTCGCTTGCTTTTCTTCAAAATTTTAATTTAAGGTAAAGCTTGCCATGCGGAAAGAACAGTCTAGCTGCATTCAATAGCAGACAAGCCTTGAGTTTAGAAGCGTAGTTATAGAAACGCTCAATAACAAAACTTGTTTCTCTGTGTGTGCTGAACGACAACACAGCAGCATTGGTCTCTAACAATTCGGCTCCGGAAACAGTGGATATGGACATTGTCCGCTCTTATAGGCAGCTGTGTACAGCTCATAGTACATTGCATGCTAAGTCATTACTTGTTACAGAGGCGAGGTGAACGTCGTAGTCAAAGCTTGCGGCTCTCCTATAGTGCAATTAGCACGGAAAATATTTCCTGCTGTTTTACAGCAAAACTCGGAAAAACGAAGTTAAACAAGGGAACACGGGCAAGCGCTATGTACTTTAAACTGCTATTTTCTGTAACGTCCTTTCGTGCTCTATTTTTTAGCTCTCAGATTAATCACACAACTAGGCACTCGAAAAATAAGCAATCTTCTGCTAAAGGTAACCATATGTGGATGCGAAGCATCAGGGATCCATTGTCAGCGCTCACGTTGACACTGACGCTGACGCTGGCGCTTTTGCTGGCGCTAACTCTGACACTGGCGGCGGCGTTGACGCATGCGCTCATCGCGGCGCTGCGCAGGAGAGAATGAGGCGCGCGCGCTCCGTCATTTTGTACCGCGGAACTACCATGCCGCCCCCAGCGGAGTATGCAGCTGTCGCACCACCTGTCGTGCGCGCCGCTCCGTAGACTAGAGGATTGCTAGAGGAGAGAGAGGGGGAGGGGAGGCGCATGCGCAATGGGGGGGTGGACGCCGCGGGACGGACGCGGGAGGAGGGACGGACAAAGCCCCCGCCATAAGCTGCTTCGAATCTAAAATTCATGAGTCATTCCACTCTGTGAAGGCGGTCGAACTGCAAAGAAGCGTACGGCGGCGGTCGCATTCGCGGCGTCTATGGCCGTATACGCTTGCTATTTTGGAGACGCGCGCACGACGCGCGGCTGTCCAATAACAATTTCGGAGCGAGAATGACCCGCGCATACGCGCACGCGATTCGCTGCAGTGTGGTGCACGTCACAAACACGTGCACCACACTGCCTATTAATGCCCTTTTTTTCACGGCGTTGAAGACGCGTCATCATAGCCTGCTGCGTATCAGTACTCACTGTCCTCTTACCGGGCCGATTAGCAATGCTCGGAATAGCCCGATTAGTGGCTTATTGTCCCATTATATTCATTAGGGTAGCATTTCTAATGGTATTGTTATCTAAATATTGATTTGAATTGCCAGTTATAGGTAATTAAATACTGAAAGCCAGCAGAATTTAGCAACATATTCTTTTATTCTAAATGAGAAATTCCTTCATAGCACAACGTCGCTGTAGCTGTATCCAGAGTAGTGGCTTCGAAAGAATGATTATTGGTTGTTACGTGTTCCTCTTCGTCATCGTTTTCATCGGTGATGGCTACCTCCATAATGCGGTCGAACGCCCGTGGGAGAATCTTTAGATGCGAAGCAGCTTTTGCTCGGGGCTGTGTCTGTCCTTCCCTCACGCGTCCGCTCCCCCACACGAATGCGCCAATTTTCCCCCTCTCCTCGCGTGAGCGCGGAAAGGTGGTGTGGAGGAGGTGGCGTGAGCGCTGCCTCCGCTTCGTTTCTCCCCTCCCGTTTCTCTCTCTCCTCCACGGCTGTGCGCTGGTATGTATTGCAGCACGCGCTCGCTCCCGTTGTACTCTCCTTCCCAACGGCACTATGGACGCTCGCGAAGCTGAACGCAAACGGGAACGCCGTCAAGCGAATCTCGAAGCTGCGAGGCAACGCGAAGCGCAACGGAAACATCGAGGTGAGGGTAACATAAGCGGTACACAACATACACGCAACTCCACACACAAATGAAACACATGGAAACATACAAATGGAACAGCAATGGAAACTCAAGTGAACACCCAGCGCCGCTTCCTATCCGCACATGGTTCCCTTGAGTAGGAGATGGTGTAATTTTCTTCCTTATCATTGGACCGGTGGTGGTGAGTAGTGGGGATCCCCGATTTCTCTAGCAGACACCTGCTATTTCTGTGGCATACTTGGTAGGGGTTTCCTGTTGAGTAGGTTGATAAGTAATTGTTGATAGGTACCCGTTCGCGAAGCCAACATACGTTCACATTCCTTCTTCCCTCCGGGTCGCAGTCGGTCAATCAAATAGGCTGCTTCTCCAGCTGCAGTTTTTGCTCAGTCTTCGTAGGAACTGTTCCTTTTGTAGCGTTAGCTGCACTGGTCTAGCCGAGCCAGTTTCGCGTGGATCCTCAAGAGCCGTGCTGCGCATGCGTGAGGATCGGTGATGTCACGCACCGGAGCCGGCAACTGTCGTGCACTCCGCCACCGCTGCGCGCGACTCGCCGCCGCCGGTCTGCGCTTTCCGGAGTAGTGACGTCGTAGCCTTGGCAGACGTATTGGCGCCGGCGCGCGCGCAGCTATTTGCCTTCGCTGTGCAGTCGTCGTCTGACACTGCGCTGGAGCCTCTTGATAGCGCCTCTGACTGGTGTTTGCCAGTGTGGTATAGCCATGGAGAAGGAGAGCGCAAATGCTGCTCAACGGCGCACAAGAGCGAAAAAGCTTAACTCGTCGCATCCCGATGTAGTTGCCTGGCAAAATAAGTATACGTATACCGTGTGTGTGTCATTCGAGCAGCAGTAAGCATGATAATGAAGCTAACCCTAGACAATCAGGAAAGATAAGAATAATTAGCTGAACCTTTGCTAACGCTACGTTATTCTGGCATAGCCGAGCTAAGCCAGTGCAACATTTTTTTTACAGTGACGCTGTTTAGCATATCATTGCTTGTGAGTCGATCGCAGAAAAGATAACGGGTATGTGTATGTGTATTCCGTCTCTCCGTTTGTGTAAACAAACGGAGAGACGGAATTAAATACATAAAGAAAGATAAAGAGCAAATACTTCACCAGGTGGGATCGAACCCGCGTGCCCTAGATCCGAAGGCGAGCGTCCTAATCACTCGGCTATCCAGGCACGCTAGCCGAGCATAGCATAGCATTGTATAGTATAGTGGAGCAGCGATGTCGGATAGGGAAGTGAGCGTGAGGAGATGTGACAAACAGAACAATAGAGAAAAAGAAAGAGCGCCAGAGAGAACATCAACCAAATAAAGAAAAAAATTAATAAAACGAATACACAAGCATGCTGTTTTCCACCGACGACATACCGCACAACCTGGCCCAGAAAATCAAGCGCAGCTGTTAAGGCACGCCCACCGACGGAGTTATCACGCGTAAACTCCTCTCCATAGTGCATAGCCTAGCTGCGTACTCTCGAGGAGAAAGCCGCGCATCTCGAAGCTCGACGTGTCCGTCGACGGGGAGTACGAGCAGCGACGGGCCCGTGCTTCGCTGGGCCAAGCTTTGCGCGACTTAGCGCAAACTGTCCGCATATTTTTTTTTTCTAATTTGAAAGTAAAGGCCATTCAGGATGATATCTTTGGAGTAGGTAAGTGTTCCCTGAGTCACTGATAGCTACGTTATACACAGCTTTCCTGCACAACACTTCGTACTATTTGAGGTTTCCTTTTTTCCCGCAACAATAATCGTCACGTGGCTTCTTGCGTTTCCTTTCATGAAAGCTAGGCGGTCGCCACTGCCATGTTAAAATTCTATTTCATGCTCGAAGCAGGTGTGCTGTTCTTTACCTGAAAGCTCTGGAAACGTGGTGATATTGCTAGGAAATACATGTGATGTGGGTGATCTATAATGTAATTAGAGTGAAGGCTAGAATTGAGAGTGAAGGCTAAAATCTTCAAAGTCAACGATTTGGATGTTAGGAACAGATGCGTGCAGCTCTTCCAATAGATAGCTTGTAGTGCTTTCAATCGCGTTGTTTCTGTTTTAATTGCAACACTTCATATTACGGACAGCTTACCGCTCTTTCGCCATTGAGTATATACTACTGCAAACCGTGTACCTGTTAGGTGGCCAACCCCTCGCGGTGGTCTCATGCTTAAGGTACTCGACTGCTAACCCGAACATCGTGGGCTCGAATCCCAGTCGCGGTGGCCCCTTTTCGGTGGAGGCGCAATGATCGAGGCCCGCGTACTTCCATTTAGGTACACGTTAAAAACCCCAGGTGGCCGAAGCTTCTGAAGCCTTCTACTACGGCGTTCCTGATAATCATATCGTTGTTCTGAGACGTAGAACCGCAACAAGTATTATAATTATGCCGCGAATGTGACAAGGTCTCTTGGCACTTCAAAACACTACGCGTACCACCACGCCCCCTGGTAATTTTACAGCGCAGCGCTTAGTCCGTTCCTGCGTTGAGCTCCGTTGTATATCGACGTAACCGATGGAACAAACGCTGCAAGTGCTCTTCTATCGATCTATCGATACTATCGATAATGTCGATACTATCGAGGTACGCATGAGGATTGTGGCGGCGCCCTCAAATGAGAAAACCAGAAATTTGTTCGAACAACGCGGTAAAGACTATCGCACTTAAAAGCAAACAGTATGACAGCCATTCTAGTTCCTTCATAATACATTATTTCCTTCCAGCATGCTGCCACGAACTCGTAGTTGTGCGTCCTTTTTTTGTTCTCGCGAGCCTTTCCGCGGGTTCTTGCAGCAGGGTCACTCCCCGGGAATCCTCCCAGCCATGTTGGCCACCATGTGAAGTGTATTCGAAAAAAATCGTGGTGATTTACAGCATTGAACACAGTGAATTGCTAGAACATTTCGGAGGAAAAAATTCAATACCAAATTTGGTTTAGATAATAAACAAAAGCGTTTGATCAAGGTGGTCGAAACCCAATAATGGAGTGGGTTAAGCTAAGGGTTTTATGTGATAGAGTTGACAATAGGGGATGTCATAAGTTTTTATTCTAGTTGTACAATTTGTATAAATAAGTATGAACACCAATTGCATCACAGAAAGCAATCGGACGTAGGGCGACTCAATATCAGCGTTCCTTCTTACAAGGTGGTGACAGTGTCCAGTGTTTGAACCAATATGGGGGAACATCACCCAACGCTATAGCTCCAATGTTTGACTCAATCTGGCCGCGGCGCGGTCATTGTCACCATCCTGTGCTAAGGAACGCTGGCATCGAGGCGCCCTATCGAACAGGGCTCTTCGCAGCACCTTACGTAGCCGATCTCAACCACGGGTTTGTTTCTACGTGGCTTCGGTAGCACGCGTAAGACGCTGAAAATGTATATAAAGGTGATGGAACCGGTGCGGGTGTCTTGCATGAGGGTCGCATTTGGAGTTTTTCCTGTAAAATGTAGAATTTTGCCAAACTGAAAGCTCGAAGCCCAAGAATTGCGTTGTGGGTGAAAATGAAACCCACAAGTGTACTTCGAAGATATCTCTTACTACAATTTTTTTCCATAGGCTACCGTGCTCATTGCTGCCCGGTTCAAATCAAATCAAATCAAAATGAGTTTATTAAGACGTGTATACCAAAAAATGCGTACATAATATTTGGACCAATAGCCTGCGTGGCTAGTAGCTGGTTCAATAGAGAAAATACATAAAAGTCAGCAACGCACATGATTGGTCATGAAAAATGATTGGTTTTATACATATGGAAGTTTCAGTGATGTACAATCTACGTACGGAAGGTGATTACAATTCGTTAGACAAGAAAAAGCGTTTGCAAGAAAGGTTGACGTTACGCGTATTGCTACCCGGTTAATATGACTCAGCGTCATTCCGCGACACAGCCATCGCCGAGCTGTCTGGCCTTGCCGTGGCGTAGCGTCTGTGTCACAAAGTGAGATAAGCCAGTGGTGGCGCCTTGCCCTTACTTGTGCGCAGTGCACGAGGCCGTTGTGCAGCTGAAGATTGGTGTCAGCAAAGCTTGTATCTTTTTCTTCTGCCAAGACCACTATAGGTAATTGTGTGCCTGAGTGTGTATTTTGGGCGGCATCGAGTATATTGCGGAGCAGAGGAGCCACCATGCCTTGCTGCATTTTATCATAAGAAACGACAAAGAAGTAAGTTATTTTTCTAATTACAAAGGACGACATGCATAGCACATAACCTGTATGACACATTATCTGCATAACATTTTCGGTGCCGCTTCTAGCACGGCACGTAAGCGTTTAATCGCCCTGTGGTTTCATAATTTCACGCACAAGAAAAAATATGGTCACCACACCCTTGGTTTCTTGATGAACGCGCCAAAGTGCTCCCCATACCTTTGTATGGTGAGCCATAAATGGGGCGATGTCCTTGATTGGGGCTGATGTCGGCCACAGCAGTAGCTACATGAACTTCAGCGCGAGTGGCGGATATAGCGTTTGCGGCGTTGCTGTCGCAGTTAGTTGGGCAACATCGGGGCGCTGTCCTTTGACCATGTGATGTTATCTTGGCGAAAATTGCACGTATGTAGGCAGCTAAACAACTTGATTGATTTACAAAAGAAGTTATGGCCATCCGCCGGGATATGTAGTGTGAAAAGAATGAATACGACACTGTTTTCGTGTTAGCATACTAGTCTGCCAATTGTGCCACTCACACCGCCAATGTAGGAACAGTATATTTACAGCAGATGACTAGGCGATTATCGCTGAGGCAACAGTCCCGAAAAGTGTGCACTGCAGCTTCCTTTTCGGTCACGTGAAAAGAAGTGCCTTAAAAATGCAATAAATAAATGTCGTAGCTTACGTTCGTGCACGCCGTCTAAGTGTGTGCCTTGTAACTTGCATTCTTAATGGCTCTTTCAAATATATTATCTACATCGTGCGCTTGAACGAAGACGAATAGGCTTAATATTATGAAACATGAAGGGAACGCAGTGGATCAGAAAACAGGGGTGTCTGAGATGTCCTTGATATTAAAGGGCCCAAAAGAACCCCTGAAAGTACACCGAAGTGTGTTATTCTCTGGAGTTTCCCGTCTCTTCGGTGCAATTCGTGACGCCAGCAGCATTTTCAGGTGACGTCATGAGGAAATGAGCTCTTGATTGGTACACATACGAAGGATATCAGTTGTGACTTGTCTCCTACCTTGCTTGGCAATGCAGTCGCAGGCCCGTTGTGCCTTGTGTCGCATGACCATCGTGTACAATCAAGTGATTTCATCTTCTAGGAAACTGCGCAGCAGGCGGGACATGCTGCTATAGACTTACGTGGCCTTCCACGGGCAGCTGTTAGAATTTTGTGTCTGTGTGTTTGTGGTGTGGGTTTTGCGGTACGCGGATAAACTTTGCCTGTGACACGTTGTCTTCTTTTGCTGAACAATATTTAGGTCGACTACGTTTACAATATCTGTTGCGAGTACGCGCTCGTCTGTCCCTTTCCTTCCTTCTTTGTGTCCAGTCGGCTGCACAGTTTGCTAGAAGATGAAACCTTACCAACTCTCCCATCTTTCAACGCTTGTTACAAGTGATTTCACTTCGACCGTGATTGCGTTGTTTTGCCAGTCATGACTGGCCCCATCGATCTCCGTACCTTAAGGTCTGACGCGAACTGCTTTCGTTAACACTTTACTCGAGTAATACGCATCTTAGGTTATTTATATTTGGCGCAAAAGAGTGACGGAGATCTGCTTGCACAGGTGTTGAGGTACGTCGGCCAGCCCTTCATCGAGGTAATAGGGTTAAGCTGGATCCCTGTACTGGGGAGATGTGCCTTGGGTGGTGGAGTTATCTTAACGTCTGCTTGGTAGGTGCGTGCCTCGCGACTCAACAATAATCAGGAATCAGAACTCATATAAAGTTACGTACATTAATCGTGGCCCGAATACATGATCTGTATATATATAAATAAGTTATATTCATGCGCTGCCCAATTGCGTTGGCTTCTTTTCGTGACGTAAAGCACTTGCCGATTAGATAGTCGTAATTTCCCATACAGGTATCGATTTGTGTCGCCTGTTCCCGGGTGGAAACTTTGAGCGTTCAAACACTTTTTGTTATCATATATCTTCAGATCAGTACTCAAATAACAACTTTACTGAGGAACGATGCCTATCCAGTATTCACATTATTAAAGAGAGGGTACTTGCGTTTCGGATGAAAACGAGTGAAGTCGTGTGAGGGTAAAAAAAATGTTCCAATAAAGAAGTGGGCGCGCCTTTATGTTGTGTACTTCGCCCACTTCGTAATTGCGACGACGCGCGGGTTAGAAGATTAGGAAAAGCACGGTAGCGTGCGAGCTGCACGTCTAATAATAATAATAATAACTGGGGTTTAACGTCCCAAAAGAACGATATGATTATGAGAGACGCAGTCGTGGAGGGCTCAGGAAATTTCGACCACCTGGTGTTCTTTAACGTGCACCTAAAAGTAAGTACACGGGCCTCAAACATTTTCGCCTCCATCGAAAATACAACTGCCGCGGCCGGGATTCGATCCCGCAACATTCGGGTTAGCAGTCGAGCGAGCTGCACGTCTACTTCGTCAAAAAAAGGAATTAGCTTATTTTTAGGTTTGGCAGTCCCATGCCACCAATTTCTCACAGGGTGGGCGCCTTCCTAAGCAACTGTGTACTTCGTTCTACCGAGCACCAGGCCGGAAATGCGCTTGTATCTATTTCAAGGGTAGGTACCCGGCGGCAGCAATTCCCTGCCTCCCGCAGCAACGGCGGATGCTCAATTATTTCACCGGGGTGTGGGGGTTCAAGGTGCGTCCTGGGCGTTTACAGTACTTGATAGCGCCTACTTTCGAGATGGGTACCCCTGAACAACTGAGCGTCAGATCGGTGTACTCCTCGGTTCCATAGGAAAAAGCGGTGGGTTTCCAGTCGGCACTGGGAATCTAACCCGCAGCCTACCGCTTTGGAGCCCAACCTTGTGTACTATTGCCGCCGCGGCGGCAATTCGTCGTTCGGCCGTTCCCATGAGAAGCAGCGCAGTAGGGGCGTGAGGATATGTGAGACGCGTGGTGCAGAGCGGTCGTGCAGCGATGACCCTTACTAGCATGCGCGGTCTAGACGGAGGAGACGCGCCCGTCGTGATCGCTTTTAGTCGGCACCGGGCCCAATTTGGCTGCTTGTACTGGCTAGGCTGTGAGTTCTTGCGCTGCTGTAACATTTCGAACACTCCACTGCACGGCGCGACTTACGGCGCCGCGTGAGCTCGGATCTTGATTTCACATCGCTGTTGGAGGCCCGTGTACTTACATTTAGGTGCGCGTTAAAGAACCCCAGGTGGTCGAAATTTCCGGAGCCCTCCACTACGGCGTCTCTCAATCATATTGTGGTTTTGGGCCGATAAAACCCCAGATATTATCATTATTATGATTTCACATCGCCATGGCCCCACTAGGCTTTTCCCTTGGCATTGTTTTATTGTTTGGAGCATCCCCGTATTTTTAGGGGTGAAGCACCTTAGGGTCAAGGCGTGTCCCGTGTGCGGCGAAGCGGCGGCGTGTCTCGGTTTCGCATGGAGTCCGCTAGGGGTGCTGCGGTGCACAAGGGCGTATCATAATTGCTACAGAACAATATAAAACACCTCGAAGCACAAACCCTTTATACTAGTCGGCGATGTCAACATAGAAATTACAGACCTTAGAACCTAGCTTCGTCGTCGACGCTCACTGTCCGCTGTCATGGTGGTTTGAAAGCCGTTGCTATAGTCGAAACATATGTATGTGAGTAAAAAAAATGGTTTACAATAGACGAACAGTCGTAATTTTGACAAAACAATATAAAACACCTGCAAGCACAAACTCTTTATACTAGTCGGCAACTTCAGCTTACACATTATGGACCATAAGGGGCGAGCTTTGTCATCGACTTTTTATGTCATTTTAAATACACGGGAGGACGCTGCGGTGCAAATGCGTATGTGAGTGCGTTCCAGGCCACACACACTCTTTCTGCCATGGATGAAAACGAACGTAAACTTGAACGCCGTCGACTGCCGTCTCAGACAGATTACTCAAAGAGTGGACGAACCGTTTGGGGGACTGGATATGATTCTGCGCGGCGATTTGGGTCAGTTGCCGCCTGTCAGAGCTAATGAAGTCTACAAGAGGTGCCGGGAAGTTGGAGGACTCTTTGGGTCTACGATAAAGTAGCATTACATGGTATACTTTACACACGTGTTGTCACTCATTTGCATGCTTGAGTGGGCAATGTACGGGAGATTCAAGGTTAGCCGAATGATCCCCCGGTGCTTCGCCAACTCATCTTAATTCACTTCGGGGATATGCTGTGATTTTTTTTTCTAGGCACGCGTGTGTTGGTCCTTCGATTGTCACCGAACATACGTACTCGACTGACGGAGGCGTGTCTACAGTAGATACTAATGTGTGTAGAATAATATGTGTGGGGTTTAGAATACGATGTGTAATGTTTGTATAGAACAATTTGTGAACGATTTAAGCACTCAGTGCACTCTTACATGGGGATCAATAAAGCCCTTCGCACCAGGAAGATACACTACTCAAGGAGCCGAGCTGCATAGGCAATGTGACCTCGTTCTTATCTACAGGACCATCTTATGTCCTCTGGTGTCTGTGACGATGTTTATCTTTAGTAAGGAAACTTTGTAAAAAAACGTAAATATCTATTGAGTTGTTTTCTAAGGATATAACCAGTAGGATTATCCCTTTATCTGAGCGCATCGAATAGCGTTTCGGAAAAAAATGTTATCTTTTTCATTTCTCTCTGTAAATTTGCCTATCACCTGCTCTAACACACGCTTCCCGTATGTTGATTATACGCCAGAGTAGAGTGTACGACAGAATACGGTTGAGTGAGCCGAACGGCGATTGTTAACGGCGGGTCTTGTCCCACTTCCGCCCCATTTCTTCGGAGTGCACTCTGTGGGGAGTCGCCCGCCACCTTAGACCACATCCTCTTTGGCTGCCCGGCCGATCCTCCCCCGCAGGGGCAGCCCGCCATCAGAACATGGGAGGAATTGGAGGCCCTCCTTGCGTCGCAGGATGTGGACGCACAGCTGTGCTGTGTGAACCGGGGTGCCAGTGCTCTGGCTCTGCATGTTCTGGACGCATAAGCGCAATGTGATGGCCATGCGGTGGTCCAGGGCACTTAAAAGGGCCCAAACTCACTCGCCCAATAAAGCTTTTCCTTCCTTAACCGCGGGTCATTCATTAGCGGGTTTTAGAAATGGGGACCCAAGGAATTGGGTCTCTAAGTTGCGTTGTAGAGGCTGCTCTTGTGTTCGGAGGAGCAACAGAGTTTGAAAGTTGGGTCAAACGCAGGCCGCGTTGGGTCAAACGCACGGGACGCCACACGTGGCGAAATTGAATTCATGCGGGACGCGCGCCATACTGCGTCGTGGCCCGCGATGTGTTTGCGTCGTCTCGCTGGCAACACAGGCTAGTTTTCGATTTTTGGGTCTTGGGCACGGAGCAAGAAACGTTCAGGAGGGGCAACTCTGCTGCTTGAGGCGACGAGATAACGCCACATTGTCGGAGAGGCACTTCATGCTCGCGGCGTCTGGAGGCAGGCAAGCGAATTGCCGCCGTTTCGGTTTCCGAGGTAACCGGCCACGCGCGTTTCTCCTGCTCCGCCGCCGCAGTCACGGAGCGTGGACACGGAGCGCGTTCGGCCGCTCTCGTTTCTTGCTTCACCTTTTGCCCTGCGAGACTTGCGCCCGCCTTCGCAGGTTTCAACAAAACACCTGCATCCCAGCGTAGTCTGGCGAATGCCGAAGAAGAGCATACTGTGCGCAGCAGCGCTATTACAGCACTCTAGCAGACGCGCACCTGAGCTGTTACCACCGGCTCTTACTGAGGAGGCAATCCGCAAAACAAAAAGAAAAGAAATTGACGTGCCCGCTAAAGCAAACGCCGTTGTCGTCTGCTCACGAACCTTGTCACGAACGCTGCTAAAGCGAAAGCGCGGCGGGGCTCAGCCGGGTGCTCACCCGGCTGAGCCCCGCCGGTAGCGCTTTTTTTTGTGTGTGGTTGCGGCTTCACGCCGAAAGGCGCCGCCAATTGAAGTGCCTCCGTCTGCGCATGTTATATTTGTATTTTTGTGACGTTATCTGGACTCCTGCGGGTGCCCGTTCTAACGGGAGTTTCACGTCCTAAATATTTCTCCTTCCGTGGTCTTGGCACAGCGCGAGCGCAAGAGCCCGATTGTGGCGTTTTTTTTAAAGCTCCAAGTGCGCTTTACGTGAAACTGAGAAAAACGCACTTTTTTTTCTACTGACAATACGGTCAGGGCTGCTCCAACGCTTTTTTGCCAGTCTGTTCTTATCCCCTAAATGTCTCAAATCCATATTGCGGCTAAGCTTTGTATAGCCCACTATCGTCGGTATTCAGGAGTAAAATTTGTATTTGGCTCTTACAGATTGAAACATTTCATTTAGGCTTGAATTATCTCGTAAAAGAAGTCTGAAAGCATTCAGATGTACGGTATTGCAATATTTTGCGATAAAATTAACATCATCCTTGTGCTTCCGTCGATGCCGTCCGATGATTAGACTTGAAGAGCGAGTGGTCCTTCCTGGCAAAAAGCGCACTATTCTGGACTGTCATCAGCTTTGTCTTGTTCTTGACATCTCTTGAAGGCCTTGAAAAGTGCTCCACCTCATGCCGTTTCGGATCACTTTTTCTTCTTGAAAGAATAGATCGGTGCGTAATACCTTCCTTTCATATGTCTTATATTTCAAGTATACCGTCTTGGAGCGAAAGCAGAGCTCGAAATTGTATTGCTAAACGCGAAAATAAACACTAGCACCCGAAAAGAAGTAGGGAAGTCGGCCTCTCACTCTCTATATACGAGTTTTGCCTTACAACATCATGTCCTTCAGTAAGTGCCAACTCGCCCTAGAAAAACTAATTGTGGACCGTAAACACGATAGAGAAGCAGTTAGGACACAAGTGAAACAAATGGGATGAGACCATGCTGGTTGCTTTGGTCACGATTGATGACGCAGCACTCGTATAATGAATGTCGCTCGGTTTGACTGAAACAGATGCAGGATTTAGATCATTTTTCATCAAAAACTGCCTTTTAACGCGACAGCGTTCGAGAGCTGGTTTCGCAGAAATTCCGGTGTCGGCGTCGGTGTCGGCGTCGATGGTTGCGAGCGACAAAACATTATCCTGTCCGCGACCAAAAAATCGAGAATGCTGCAAATAAAATCAATAATAAAAATGTTGGGTCCGAGTGAGAAACGACGCCGCTTTAAAATATATACAGTTATATAACTCTGCATTTCCTCATGCGTTGACAATGTTTCCGTACTTATTATACGGTCCCCCAACCAAGGATCAAATCGCGACGTATTCGTACGGGGCGCTTGCCCTTCGCTTATTGGCTATGTGCTCCATGTCGTCCTTTCATGAAGTTGCTTTCCGTTCTAATATAGAACGTGTTTGAGATTGAGCACCTGGACACCGGAAGCACCCATTGTTCAAGAAACACGAAGAACCCTCGTACGAAGAACACTAATCATCACCAGTTCCTCCAGAGAGGAGCACGGATGGCAGAAAAAAAAACAGCGCTAACGCAATTGAGGCAAGAGGAATAACCTGAACTCCAGCACTCATTTGAAAAAAGAAGTATTCTATCCAGGGTACCATGGAAGTCAACACAATTGCCAACGCCCCGGCAACAACCGCATCCACACAAGATTCAGGTGAGCTCTGCGAGAGTTGTAATCTCCAGTGCTCTAAAACGCAAAACAAACGTCAACGACAGTGATACGATAAGAAAATTGAAGAGCTATATGGACACTAGAAAAGTACATACAGCAGGTCGCATGAGATCGAAAACAGTTTGTGGCAGAACTGAAACAAGCAATGGATCAATTTGAAATATTATCGACGGAAAGCACTATATGAATAATGCTCGAGGCGATAACCCTCGCCAATTCTCTTTAATGAGGAGAGAAATGCAGCTACCCTATTGGTGTGCATCTCGCCGAGTTATGTAGATATATTGAATGCTGTCCTAGTTTTATATAGCAGGCAAAACGTTGGTATTTATCAGGCCATCATCGATGGATTGAGAGGGGCTGCTCATACTGAAGTTATTGTTTTATTCTCGAACAAGGTTTGACTAGCGTTTCTTCAAAAGATGGAATTAAGGTTAAGCTCGCCATAAGAAAAGCCTTGGTTAGATATTTTAATAACTGATAAATCTTCAATATAGAAGCGTAGCTGCAGTAAAGCGCTGCAAAGAACTTGTTCCCTTATGTGCGCTAAAATAGTAGACGGCTGCATTTGACAACGGTGCAATTCGGCTCCAAGCACAGTAAATGCCCATTCGTAAATCCTACGATATCCGAGGACAGCTGATTACAGCTCTCCAATTGCATGTTGCATGTGGTAGTTTGTATTGTTTCCCGTACTTTGTTCCAGAGGCATGATGTCCTATGTCAGCATTGTAGTGAAAGCTTGCGATTTTCCCGTAATGCACTAAGTGCTCCCAATCATTCATATTGTGCGATTTCAACTTTACTGACTTGAGTGGACTCTGATCACTTCATTGTTTCTGAGTATTACCGATACGATCTACGAAGGAAATGTGACTTCCTGGCCAATAAAATATCGATGCCTTGGTTATGGAGCTATTGCCTGATAGCGCTGTCTTCTCCTTTTGAATAATTTGTTTAATGTGCGATCCGTTGCTCCATCATAACTCCGCCATTAATACGGATCTGAGTACATGTCCGTGATGTTCAGTGGGTAGCTAGCACTAATCTAGAAATTTGTGTGTGCAACGTTAGCGTTTTCCCTCAATCCATCTTTAAAGGGTTGCTCAAGAGAAAGCCGATTTTCGTCTTATAAGTAAATTTCTCTGTGACGTAACAAAAATACCACGTTTCCTGCGAGAAGACGCTCGGTACGAGAGAAAACGTCCAAAAAGAAAACGTGGGTCTATGACGTCACGCACCTGTTGCCGTGACGTCATGGATTCTGAAGGCTTGTACTAACGTCTGCGTAGCTCCTAGACTGTTAAAAGGAAGCACAATGCCTTCTGAGTTAGCCAGAAACCTAATATACCAAGTTTCGATGAATTTCGTTGAACCAGGATGCTATGCTGGACACTGATGAATTCCGCCGTATTGTCAAAATTTGTCATGGCGACACTTTAAGTCAAAGAGGCCGGATAAGCCATCTGGGGCAATAAGAGTTGACCAATGGCGGAATTTGAGAACATGGCGGAGTTTGACAGTGTCTAGAAAAGTACCCCCAATGTGGCCAAAATTCGAACACACTGAAATATGTGACGTCGCAAATGGAGATTTCGGCGCCAAAAAAAAATAAAAGTTAAAGTTCTGACATTGACTTTCTGATATATTATTAAACCAGTTATAATAAAACTACCGGCAGTAGAGTTTCCAAAGTATATTATATCACTCTGAACTAAATTTTTGTTTCCCGTTAGTGTCTCTTTAAGACAGCGGTTGTCCCAACCTAAACCTTCCCACACTCACGGGAATCTACACACCGCTATCGATTCACTCAATGTATCTGGTAATGTATCACTTGGGAGGCCTAGGCCCAGCCAACTAAACTGCTGGTTTCAATAAAACTTTATTGCCCCTGCTTCCCTTTCAACTACCGCGATGCATTGGTGATGTTTTGATTCACACTGATTTCTAAACGAATGTTTTAGCTCGAACCCAAGCCACAAGGCTTCCCACCACTTGCAACCGTGACCAATAAATCATTTACCTTCACGGAAAGCCTTAGAATTGCTCCTATTGAACGCATTGTACCGCTTTGGAGATATTGACTGAATCAAAGAAATCATTCCGGAACATGCTGTGCTTGGTTATAATCTAAGAAGAAATATTTTTACCCAATGAACCCTGGTACAACTGACCTTATCCTCGTTAAATAAAAGCTCGTACGAGCTGGTATCTATTCAAAGCGGGAGCACATTGTCTCTACTAATGTCAATACTAGTCGTAATGGGAAAGACATTTGTTTCCGTCCTAATTTCTCGTCTGGCTGAGGGCCGATGTCAGAACCTCTGACAAAATCTCCCGGGATGCTTAAGCGTTCCATGGGGAACCAGCGACAGAATTGTGTATTTGCACAGTTAGAAGAACTATCTTATTGCATTTTTTAATTAATGCGTTTAAGTAGAGGCCAGTGACTAGGTGTGGCTCTGGCTCTTGGTCAAATCGCACTGGGGCGCCCTGTTGCGCTGTTTCGTCCAATCATCGTTGTGCCTAGGCGTCCCGGTCTGCACCGATGCGATGTGCCGAAGTTGGCATTAGGCACATATTACTGCTTGACATCACGAAACGGCAATAACTTTGGTTAATGGGTCATCACTGTAAATTTGCTATGGGTGGAGGAATGATTGCTTTGGGCTGATCTCATTTTTTCCTTAGTTTGTAACTGACTCTTGCAAGAGGCATTTCCCAACAAGTAGTCCGTTGCAGTGACCTCGTCCAATGGGCATCAATTCATCGGCTGAAAAAATTTAATCAACAGTGTTATATTACCGTAGACAGGAAGCCGGCGCTCCAAGTCCATGCCTATATAGATCCAGCGCGAAAAAGTGTTTACCCGTGAACGGACCCACAGTTGAGCCGTTATTTCTATATGCGTGAAAAAGTGAACGACCTCAGTCAACGTGGCGGCTCCTGCGTGAGAAAGTGCAGTCTACCCAATTCGTATGAACACCCTGTGCACATCTCGCCTTTCCTTGTTTTCATTGTGAACGTCAAGGAGATTGAAACTATCTCTATTGTGGCGGTAAATGGCCGAAAATCGGCGGCCGATACAGTGCTGAGCCTCTGGCTACAGGTTTTTGAGTTCCTTATTTACTTACGACCCTGTAAATTTGCGTCTGAGCGACGCGGAGAATCAGCCACTGCGTTTCAAGAATTTAAATTGGCTTGTGTTTTTAAAACCCGCGAAGTTCGCGCTCTTGGGCGTACGCTTTTACGGTTTTTCGAGGAACGTACGGCCACTCGCGTAATGTGTCTCCTACCTTGTAGAGATTCAGTTATTGCGCTAGTTTAAGGTAAATGTCATGCGACATGCCGAAATATCACTACGCTTGTGGTTGCCATGCGTTTGAGGCCCTTTTTCCTGTTGTTCTGTATTTTGGACAGAACGGTTTTCGCTGAAATGAGAGAGCCTCGATACTGTGTCACAAAACCTTTCGATAGTAGGTATAGTTGTTTTACGTCCGAGAAGGGCCGTTATTATCCGAGAGTGTTTTGTTATCGCACGCTTCTAGGGGACTTGAAGTTTTCGTGTATTTCGCAGAGCATGGACAGTACAGCATGCGCTGCAAATATACATATGTGGTGTTCACTACTGAGAGGAATATCGGAGTAAATTTTGAAGTTCCTTCAGCTGCTACGCCTGACGACGTTTGTGATCATGCTGTCGAATGTACGAGGAACTACGCCTCCCTTGACGCTCGAATATGCGAAAGCGTCGAGGTGTAATTCGTGTGGCAGAGCATCGACGTTCGCATCTACTGCGTGCTTCTCTCCGCACATCCTCGTCATCGTTATCCGTGGAACATTGACAATGGCTACTCATTTAAACTTGCGCGCATGGTTCCGTGAAAGGTTAAACCCGCTTATTCCCATTTTAGGAACAAATCAAGCACACGTCTACTGGGCAGCCGTTGACGATGGGGTCATAAAAGCCTGCGTGTTTCTCTTCCGATTACACTGAGCATGAGAAGACGGGGAGCAGATAGCAGTTAGGACTTGCTAGAAAGCTACAACAGGCGCTCTTTAACCGCCTTTTTTCTATTACAGGAGAAATGAAAGAAACATACTTAAATGGGGGCGTCACGTGACGATTCAGTAACCTATGGTCATGAGAAATATAAGGGAGAAACTGTCCTACGTAATAGGCTAGGGTTAGCACCTGGAGAACACAAATTTGGTTGCGGCAGCGCCTATCCGGCAAACAGTCATAATTTATAGCTCCGGAGATCTAACACTACGACGTAATATATCAGAGACCTTGTCCAGTCAGTCAATGGGAAGTTTAGTTAAGCTTGTCGAGCTTAACAAGGTTTAGACCATCTGGTCATGTCTTTGTTTATTCTGTACTCTTGATACTTAACTAGCCCCGTCTTTGCTTATTCTTTGTAGAAAACAGTGAATCGTATAGCAGTATCTGGAAAAAACTGACAAGAATACGCAGAACGGCGGCTTGGTTGATCAGAATGTGTCGGTATGGTGATTCCGCAGTTAGTCACTTGCCGATTACTATTACGATTACGGGTAACCAAATAATGTTACGAATGTTGCAGTAACCATGTAGGCGAAATTTTAAGCTTGAGTCACCGCCCATACAGGCTGCGACGCCGACAGTCTGTTGGCATGTCAAGTTAGGGTGCGTGAAGTCCCGCTTTTTAGGGGCGAAGCTCCTTAAGGCGGCACCCGTTCGTCCCTCGTAATCGTCGTCATCGTAGTAGTCCGTAACAAGTCTTACGCTTTGACCTCCAAGGTGGTGCCGGTGGGAGATTTCTCCTGTGCGTTGTTGAACAATAAAAAATTCGCATCGTGCGCGTTAACTAAAAGCCGAATTCTTCTGTCTCTCATTCCCCATTAGCAGCCATTGGCATGTTCCAGTAGGAAACGTTAGTAGAAGTAGAAGTGTAAGTGTTAGCTAAAAGTCGACTTCTTCTGTCTCTCATTCCCATTAGCAGCCATTGTTAACCTCCAAGGTAGTGCCTGGTGAGATTTCTCCTGTGCGTGATTAAACAATAAAAATTTTGTTCAAAACGCCGTTGATTGATGAAATAAACCAACGAAAGACGCCAGATGTTTTGTAAAAGCAGAACGAAAGAACGCCAGATGTTTTCTTAAAGTGTAGTAGTAGTTGTTGTATGTAGCCACCTCGCCCGATCGTCAACGGGCGAGGTGGACCGGCAACGGCGCGAGGACCCTGCCGTACGAGAGTTAAATCACACTAAAAGACATACTTTGCGGGCGATACACTCTAGTGAGCTTTCAACTTTTCGTCCTAATGTACATGATAAAGAAATTATTTCTACGAAAAACGCAAGGCACACCTTGAGCAATATATTTGGTTTTGGGACGCTAAATGGAACCATGAGGCGATGCGAAGCCGGAGCACTTGCACGATCGCGTTCCGTTGGCTTTCGTTGGGCATGCTACCGACCTCGCGTCGTGGAACGCGCGTCCTGTCTTCCCTCTAGCCTTGCCTTTAATTCGCACAGGGCGAGCGGGGAATGCGGTCGCTCTTGGCGCTCTTTCGCTCGGGAGCGGACTTCTTCCTTGCATTTCACCGATCACAAGTGATAATGAAGGGACCACGTAAACCAACAGTACAATAAAAGTTCGATGTTTAATATATACGCGATGTTTCACACTCTGAATATTATGTACTGGGCGCATTTCACGGAATAGTTTCACGGTTTACAGATGATTCCCTCCGTAGCTTCGCCCCACTCATCATTCACCCCGTGGATATGTTGTGATTTTTTCTACTTTTCTTTTTGCCGTGTTTCTACCAAAAACTGCTGGATGTTTTCCTCTTTGGAAACTGATGCCTAAATGTGCTTAAATCCTTATTTTAACGCGGAATTTTTTGCGTCATTTCATGTCTGGAAATAAGATTCGGCGTCTACTGTAGATAGAACTGGGGTGGTGTAATAGAATGGAAATAATTTAGGCGTCCACATAAGTAAGATGTAGCAAAGTTTCAAGAAATTCATGCGAAATATTTGCGGCTGAAACGAATCAGGCTTACGCTGTAAGTTCAGCTTAGGCGGCTCCGTTTGCTGTGGTGCGAGATCTGCTATGTCTCAGTTTGCATATATGCCGTAGAGTAACATAGTAAACATATTGAGTGGTAAATGGCCGGTTTCCGAGGCCTAAGCACGTAGGGTTCATGCCGTCTGCTGGGTGGATAAATAACAAAACATTACACCACCTCCCGCTAAAGGGGATCGTGAGGCGATGCGAAGCCAGAGCACTTGTACGATCGCGTTCCGTGGGCGTTCGTTGCGCATGCTACCGGCCTCGGTCAGATTGTTATCGAACCCAAGTCGGTCGCACACGTTGCAGCTTTGCCCGAAGCTCCGGTCGAGGAATTCGCGCTGGAACCGGGCGTCGGCACCGTCGAAGCCCGGGCGTTGAAGTTGTCTAGCGAGGAGTTCTGCACGGGCGTTGGATTCACGTCGTCTGTACGCAGCCGACGCGTTGCCTCGACGCTGACGCTTGGCTTTGACGTCGGCGTTGCGTACGGCGGGGTTTGCTTGCCGGCGCTGCCGTTGCGTTTCAGCCTGTGGAGCCCGCGTTTCATCCGTAGCAGTTTCCAGCCGATGTTGCCGTTTGCGCTGGGCTTCCCTAGACCGCAGCTCGGGGTCCACTTACCGACATTTACGTTGCGCTTCGGCGCGTCGAGCCTTCTGTTGCTCGACCCGCTGCTCTGCGATCTCGGCGGGCGTTAGGGTATTACTGCAACTGGCGCCGACGTTGACGTTGGAACTCATGACACCGTCGCCGTGACTGAGCGTGTGTACGACCTAACGCGAGCCTTTTATCTAAACAAGGAGGGGTAGTGGAGAGGGGGATAGTGGGAGTGGAGACGAGCTGCGTGGACAGGATTTGCGCAATCGCAGTAAGGGTGGTCACGCCGCACACCACCGGATTGAATTCCGCCATAAGATGCTTCGCATCTAAAACTCAACTAGAAGCAATCGGTCATGATGTTGCCATTAAATAAATTATGCACTAAAAATAGTATTTTAAAATGCTTAGTGAGAGAAATAGTTCCTCGTAATTTAAAACGGCGGTTACCATGGCTACGGCGCATCCGCACGCTTCATTATTAGGTCTGACGATACCTGGATCAGCTGTATCACCGCGACGCCATTCTTGACACTCTCCGGCTACAGCGGTAGCCACGTTTACGCATTTAACAAGAAAAGGTAAGCAAATCCAATTAATTTATTTTGCAGTAAGCTTTTACAAAAATACCCGTACGCCAAAGATACGTAATGCAAAGCGTATTTTCAAGCGCTATACTATGTGGTTGGGGCAGTTGAGCACAAGCGTTTCAGCGTGCATGACAGCGTCCCTGTTACACATCGAGCAATCCAAACAATCGACATCTTTCAAACCACGGAATGAAGTTTTATTGTGCGAGGACCAATAAAGCATGCCGAAAACTAGTTTGTCGGAAAGAAAGACTCCAAGGGGCCATGACACCCAATTTTCGATCATAATCTGTGTTATGTGGATTAATCCTTCTGCATTCACAAATAAGCTGGCGAAAGTTTAGCGCATTTGTTCGAGCACTTAATTGATAATCGAATATTTTTATAAACGCGCGAGCGGCCCGAGAGTCAGGCAACATTGGTGCACTCGCGAGCCGTGACGTAACAAGCAGCTAGCTGTGCAAGCGTCTGCATTGCGGCGAACGATATTGTTCCGTGGTCAGCTGCGCGTGATATCGAGATATTTTAGCTTTCTTCAGCTTGGCACTGAAATCAAAGGACTTGCAGCGGCTCAAACTTTGGTAGAAGACGACGGCTCCGTTCCGTGGTGCACATGACGTCACACGCGCCATGACAAAATGGCGGTCGCCGGCGCTGGGCAGAACTTACAGCCGGTGACTTGTAGGGCTTGTTTTGCACTGAAATATTCTTTTACCACCCACTTTTGAAATTTGTATAGGCATAATATACCCTCTACGTCTAATTTTCGCTGAAAACCACAAATGTTTGGGCGATCATGTCATGGCCCCTTTAAAACCGCCAACTGCTAACGACAGATAATCATCCTACAATAACTTAAACGCGTTTTCATTGAGCCATGCCAAATTACTAGCCCTAAGATGATATCATACTAGTAATTAACCAGCGTTTTTTCGTACAGGAGATCAGCTCACCATAAAATCGTCAATGCTGTCCGACCATCTCTCAAGAGCCTTCTGTGCCCACTGGCTACGCTTGCTTACCCAGGGGTGTGTGTAAACAAAGTAGGGAACATGAATGACATTCCACTTACTGAAAACAATGTGAACCCTTGGCTAACGCGCTTGCGTTCTCCATTGTGAAATCCACCGTTATTTGAGATCACAATGTATCTATATAGGTATAATATTATAATGTTTTGTGAAGTCGATGAAGTGTACTTTCATATAGGATGAACATGACTCAGGCTTTCGGAACTGCAACTCATTGAAAATTATTCGTTTACGACGGAAATACACTTCTAGATGCTAAAACTACTTGAGGAATGTAACAACTGAATGTAGCTGATGGCGCCGCTACAAAGTGCAATTAAAGTTCCGTGCAGTGGCCTCAGGCCAGGGAATAAGAGGAATGCATATAAATGCTATCAGAGAGATTATTACATTCGAAACAGTTTGTCAATTAGGGTGGATGCCGAATAGCTTCGTGGGCCTATAGAATAATTTCAAGAAAAATCGAATAGTCCTACTGTTATCTTCACGCACATAATCTCACACACCGTTGTGTTCACAAGCTTACAAGCGGGATTAATGCTAGTAGAACGTCATAATAAAGAACCCTGAATCAGATCACCGTTCACAACAATTTCACTATAGCAATTACCCCGATGCGACGATTTCTTTAGACCGTGCAAGAGAGGAGGAAGCTGGGAAAACTAACAAAAACTGGTTGAAGAATGGAAGTCGTCACCACAATAAACGAGAAGCTCTGAGATATTGTATTAATAAGGGTAGAGCTTAACAATGCCGTAACACACCACCCCTTCCCCCCTTCCCCAACTTACACAAAGCAAAGCGGCATCCTTCACATCTTCCTCAATCTTGCGCACACACAAGTAACGTTGGCATGGGTGGCACGGTTGCTCCTCGACACCATCTCCCCCCCCCCCCCCTTCCTTAGCTTTCCCAAGACATGTATTACATAATGCTGGCGAGAACGGGCCATCAGTAAGCCGAAAATTTGGATCACTAAAATAGACCGGAGCTTTTCTAAGTCACTTCCTCAGAGCACATTTTGCCTTTGAGAAGAACACCTCGTGCCAACCCCTCCCTTAACAAATGGGAAAATTAGGGTACTAGAACGGTAGCGGTGAAATACGACGTACCCCGAACATTTTCGCGCCATAACGCCCGCAAAAGCAGGAGCAAGAAGAAACACGCAAAATGATAAAGAAGTCGATCGAATTTTGCAAAACTTTTGCAAACCCTTTGTTTTTTCACCAAAACGCAAGTTTGAATCAGCCCCTGTGGGCACGTACAAGTTGAAATACTTTCAAGTTGGCCTCCACCCTTGAATAATCAACCGCAAAACACACGCATCCAAATCACAGAAGGCACCTAATACCTTGCGTACGCCTTCGTTGATTCATTCAACCGAAAGCTGGTATAAATTCAAAGCAGGGCCCATAATTCCCTATAAAATAACCACTGCAGGTACCACCATGTGCGGCCAAAACAAACATACAAAGGCAGGAATAGAACGTTCAACTTCAACGACGCTGGAGCTGCTGCACGATAACGCGCATAGTTTCAAATACACCTTGCACACAAGAAAAGCGGACGCGGGCTTTGGAACATTTCACAGTGCATTCTACACGGTTAGTCATTAGCCACCGTGTTAGTGCCACCGTGTTAGTGTCTTTTCGCTGGCCCCCGACCACACGAGACACAAAAGACAATGCCGCACACCATGTTTACTAACCACTCACACAGCTAACACAATGAAGCCGGGATGGCCATCGCTCGGTTGAGTTCAAGCCCAGGCGCTCCCAACGGTCACGACGTAGGTTGTCATTGGTTGCAGGAGCGTGCGACTTCGCGGCGTGATACGTAACAGCCAATAGAGTGACACCTTATTTCATTTTCTTTGTTCTGTAGGCAAACATACAGGGCGAGGGGGGAGAGGTGCCGAGCTCATAGGCCTTCTAAAACCTCTAAATATTTGAAAGCAGCGACAGTGGTGCTACTCTCCTCTCCTCTTCTCATCCTGGGGAAACCGAACGTGCAGTCAGTGTTTATTTTCTCTCTCCTCGATTCTCCTTCCGCAACGGCTGTGCGCGCTGCGCACGGCTTGCTCTTTTTCTTTGGCTTCCGGGGACGGGCTATAGCATTCTATGGTGGCGCGTTATTGTTTTAGTTCTTCTGGGTCAGATGTGCGCCCTAGTGGTGTAGAAATCTATGAAAATGGCGAGATCAGCACCCAGAATGCTGAAGCCGTACCAATGGAGCATACTTATTTAAGTTAACTGAGACACATTTATCATCGTAATACGGCAGGCAAACCACCCTTGAAGCCGGCCGTGCCATCATGTCATGATATATACAACTCCACTACGCTCCACCGTTCAACGAGAGAGAGAGAGAGAGAGAAAAAACTTTTATTTTCGAAACCCAATCCGGGTCCGAGCTCCAGGGTGAGGCTGTACTGACCTCCCCTAAGATGGTCAGTATGTGGTTAAGGAGAGTTGCCCACGAGGAGGTGGTTTCGTTAGGTTCGCAACCCAGGCCTCCCATGTAAGTATGTTAGAGCAGAGTGAATGGCGTTGTGACCTATTGGCTCTGGGGCAGTGCCAGTATGTGTGGGATAGAGTCGGTATGGAACCGCACACTCGGCAATCAGGTGTATTCGGGGCTTGTTGTATTTTATGCAGTGTGAAGTCACTCGGTAGAGAGTATGTTTGTGCTTGCCTTAAGAGCGCGGTTTCTTTTCTCGAAAAAGCCTCGGGCGGTCTAGGGAGCTCTCTTTGGGCTATCCGGAGGGATTTCAGGCGGGCCCTTCGTTCCTTATGTCGTTCTCCGTGGTCCACTGTCGGCAGATAAATGTCAGGCCAACCCTGGGAGGTATGGGAACACCTTGGTGTTGAGGCCTCAGCGGGGGTCCGGGAGTTGCCCAAGGAAGAATAGTGACCTGGCGTCCATTCCAGGTGGACTAATATACCGGGATTTTGATGTCCATAAGTAGTGAGCTCAGCCAGTGCGTTTGGAGGGAGTTGGTTCTGGAGGAAGGCCCGTAAGGCTGCCTGTGAGTCTGTCCTGACCGTAATTTCTTGAGAGGCGTGCTCATGCTGTGTGATGGCTTGCGTTATGGCCAATATTTCTGCTATTGCCGCAGAAGGAACGTCGTGATGGTGTTTTACGATTGTTTGACCACGTGGGTCCATTGTCGCTGTGACTGCTTTGCCGGCTCTAAAGCTAGCATCGGCGTGGTATGAGGTCGGATCACTTTGAAGCTGTCGGCGGCAGCGCGATTGGCGTCTTTCAACATCTCTTTCAGTGTGCATGTGTTTTGGGATTGGTCGAACGTCAATATAAGAAAGTGCGTCCCATGGAGGAGCTGGCGGTGGTATAGGGGGCAGATTGGTGGTATTGTGTCCCACAAGTTCTAGTAGGCGACGGCCCTGGTTGGAAGTTGTTAGGCGGTGCGTTTGACCTTCTTAATGCATAATTAGTATTTCACTCAAGTTGTAGATTGCTGTCGCATCCACGAAGGCACTTGGTGCCCCAAGCGTTACGCGCGTGATGCCTCGAAGGAGGTTGTTGAGATTGCGGAGTTGGGCCGCGGTGAGATGCATGTATGGAAAGCCGTACATAATCCTGGTATATACTAAGGCTTCTGTGATGCGCCGGAGCTCAGCTTCTCTGACACCATTATTCTTGTTAGCTATTCGTTTGAGCATATGCGTTATCTGACTGATCTGTTGTTGAGTGCGCTGCATCCATATGTGTGATCTGTCATCCTGCTGCCAATAAAATCCCAAAATACGTATATCTTGTTTTCTTGGTATCGGTTGCCCATGCACGTTAAGCTCGATGAGGTGTCGTCTTTCTTCTGCTGCTTTGATATGGTCATTCAGGACGACTATGTATTCGCATTTTTCAGGGGAGCACTGAAGTCCAAGACTTGCCAGGTACTGCGCAATGGTGTTTATTCCTTGCTGTAGTGTGTTTTCCTGCTCGCCAGCGTTAGCAGTCGTGCACCAAAGCGTGATATCATCCGCATAGATGATATGCCTAAGCCCTGGAATTGAATTTAGTTCGGTTGGAATATCTTTTAGAGCAACATTAAAGAGTGTTGGAGAAAGTATTGCTCCTTGGGGCGTTCCTCGTCTTAGCGCATGATTCGTTGTAGTGGAATTAGTCATAGCTATTTGAACTTGTCTGTCGCTGAGAATGTAGTCTGCGAAGCACCGGCCTGGTTGAGTGTCATACACTTTCTCCAGTAGAGCAGCGTGTTTGATGTTGTCAAATGCTTTATGTATATCAAGGCCAACAAGGGTACGTGTTTGAACTGTGCTACTCTGGGAGTACACATCCTGTTTTATAAGCAGCGCCGCATCCTGAGCTGAAACATGGCGGTGAAATCCAATAAGTGTTGCTGGGAGTAGCTTGTGGTTGTCAAGGTGCCACTCATACCTGGTAAGAATAATTTTTTTCATGACCTTGCCAACGCACGACGTCAGAGATATACGCCTCAGATTAGTAAGGGAATCCGGCCTTTTGCCCGGCTTGAGAATGACGCATATGGTGGCAATTTTCCATTCAATAGGTAACACACCGCTGCGCCAGATGTCGTTGAAAAACCTCAAAAGAATGAATTGTTGGTCATTTGAGAAGTTGCGTAACATGGCATATGTGATTTCGTCAGCGCCAGGTGCTGTGTTCCTGGACATGGATGCCAGTGCGGTGGATAGCTCTGCCGCAGTGAAGTCTGAGTCCATTCCCGAACTGCTAAGCCCTGTGTAACTGGGCAGCTCCTCTGGTTGCGTTGGCGGATAGAAAGTGCCAAGTATTGCTTTGTGAAGGTCATCGTCGCCAATTTGTAAAGTGAGCTGATTAGCTAAAGCATGGCGCTCCGTCGACCGACCAAGCAAGTTTTTGAGGATCTGTCAAACTCTCGAGAGGTGTAGATGTCCGTTGATGCTTTCGCACGTCCCCTGCCAATTCCGCCTAGCCAGATCATCAGCGTATGCCTGTATGTTTTCGTTGCACCTTGCCAATTCATCCTGTATGTGTACGTTGGCCTTATTTTTTCGAAGCCTCCGAACAATCTTTCTGCGGCTATCCCACAAATTTAGCAGATGCCTGTCTATAAAAGGATACTTTTCAGTGCAGGTGACTTCCTTTCTGAATTGGTGCGTGGTAGAGCGGAGGTTCTGTGCCCATTCTTGTATAGTTAGAGGAGAGGGTTGGGTATCGAGTTTATTTCGAACTTTGTCCCAGTCTACAATCGCTGTGCGACGTCCCGATTGCCTTCGAGCACCAGCGCGTGCCGCGAAAGTGACAAAGTAGATGTAGTGGTCACTTCCTCCATCCTGGCCTGTGTTATGCCATTCTGCGGAAATGTGCCCCTTATACCATGCGAGGTCCGGATTAGTGTCTTGTTCTGTGCGGTTTCCCCTCCTTGTGTATTCTAGCGTGTTGTTGAGCAAAGAGAAACAGTGCCCTTGCATAAAGCTGCATAACTTGCGACCTATGGAAGTGTGTCAATCATAGCCCCATTGATAATGGGGTGCGTTAAAGTCCCCCACGATAAGAATATTGGGGTCGCCTGTATTCGCGCGTAGAAAAGTGGCATAATCCGGCAAGGGTTCTGCATCTTCTTTAGGTAACCAGTAGGCTGCCAGTAAAAGGAGAGTGGTGTTTTGCAGTCGTATTCGAACGCATACGTCTTCTTTCCGCGCACCGTTAAGTGAGGCAGCATCTATTTGGGTAGCTGCGAGATCACGGCGTACATAAATTATGACTTGCGTACATGGGGGCTGCGGTGACAGGTGGCCGCGTCGTTTTCGAACAATACTAGGCTGTGTAAAATAATTATATCTGGTTAATTTGTGCTCACCGTTGGTCTCTGCAGCGCAATAATTGCAGGAGAATGCTCGGCCACGTAATTATTAAAAGCAGTCTTCTTCCTACGTAGCCCGCGACAGTTCCAATGCCATACTGCTATCATGTTCTGAGTGCTACCACCAGGCATTGCGGGGTGGTTTATGGCCAAAGGGGAACCATGTATTACATTTGGGGCGTTGTTGTTAGCCATTGTGGGGGGGCGTTTGGGTGGAGGCGATTGCGTTTTCGAATTGCGTGAAACGTGCATTAAGGGGTGCCAACGCTTGCTGCAGTACCTGCTGTACGGCTTGTTGTATAATAGAAGGAAAAATTTGCAGAAGTCTTTCGTGTACTAGCTGTCGGATGTCTGTGTGTGAATTTGTATTTGCGGTGTGTGGATGGCGTGTTGCATGGAGGCCTAGGCCGCTCACCTGGTGAGTTGAAGATTCGCCGTTGTGTTCGTCCCACCGTACGACTTTATGTGGTGGTGAGGAGCCTGTCCCCGGAGACGGTTGCGTGGATCCTTGATGTCCTCCTGAGGGTCCCCACGCTGTGCCTGTGGCATTCTGTGGTTTTCCGTGGTGGCCTGGAGAAGCTTTAGGCTGCGTGCTGGTGGTAGTAGGAGTCTTCGGATGGTGGGTGCTTGGCTTCTTCTGTCGTGGTGGTCCTCGATTCCTACTTCTGCTTCGGCTTGTTCTGGGACTTCTGCTGCGACTACTGCTGTGGTCACCGTTGAGGGAGCGGGGCGGACTAGTGTCCTGCAGTGGCGCGAAACGATTCGACGTGTGCAGAGCTGGGCTTGGTAGCGACGGCCAGGCTTCTGCGGCTGCGCTGGGCTGAGAGTATTGCGATGTTTTGGCTGAATCTTCGGCAGCTGGGCTGCGGCGTGGTATATTAGCACTTTTCCTCGAACAGTTTGGAGAGGTCGGAGAGTGATCGTGCTGGTCACACAAGAAACAATATTGTTCGCATTCGTGAGATTCCTCGGATGCCTCTTGTTCAGGTGGGAGTGTCTTGCTGCAGTGAGGACACCGAACGAAAGTTCTGCGGTTGCGGCAGACGTCGGCCCGGGGTCCGTGTTCTTGGCAGCTGGAACATTCAGCGGCTTTTCGCCTTTTAGCATATATGTTGTATACGCCGGAGAAGAGCCGGGCGTGTCTGGGGAGTTCCTCACCTTCAACTATTACCAGTACCGTGTTTGTGGTGCCCAGCCTGCGGACATTGGCGATGGTTCTGCCTTGTATTGTGAGCTCACTTCTGAGAGTGTCTTCCGTGATGTCCGGGTATATGCCATGAATGACTCCTCTTGAGTATGTGTTGTCAAATGCATTGTAGCACCGTATCGAATACGTGGTGCGCTGACAATGATGTTGGTACACTGCAGAAGTCTGTGAGTGATGGTTGCACGGAAGGTCTGGACAACAATTAGGTTTTGCACATCCCGTCGTTTTATATAGGTGTCTTCTTTTTCAGTTGCAGTTGCTTGTACCGCATAAAGTATGCCTTGGCAAACCGCACTGAAATTAAGGCGAGTTATGTCGACGTAGCCTTGAAACTTTTACGACAATTGTGGTGCATTTTGCTAGTCGTTGTGGTGGCGGGCGAGCGTTCCCGCTCTTCGGCAGACTGGAACGCTGGCTGACCTGTTGAGTGCTTGTCTGTGCTTCAGACGCGGAGGGCGTAGCGGCGGGCGTTTGTGACAGCACTGGTATCTGCGACGACAGCGGCTGGATTGTGTCCGTTACACACAAGGATGGTGCGGTGTCCATATCGAACGCGGTCGGCATCATGGGCACTGGGGCATTGGGGTCACCAGTAGCCGGCGTCGCGCCCGCGCCAGTGTTGGGCCGACGCGGGTGCTTTGTTAGGCCTAGCCTTGAACGTACACCAGGCGCGTCCTCGCTGTGGGGATTTCGGCGCTTCTGTGCTTTAAGTCCCAGAGATTTTGGTCTCAAAAGAGTCCTAGCAGGTTTACTGACCTTGTGCGCAGGAATCTTGGAGGCAGGAAGAGAAGTTCCGGGGCAATCCGGCGTTTTTGTGGGAGCTGATGCAGCCGTGACTGATATCCACGACGCTCGTAGCGCCCTCCCGTTCAACGAGGACAAGCGGCATCAACTTCCTCCGAACATGCATCACTAAACCCGTACCGAGAAGCATAAACCTCGAATTTCACGTCAACCGCTGGAAACATCGAGTCAACGAGCTGCAGTGCAGCTATGGTCAAGCGGCAGGAGTTTATTATGTGCACAATGACGTTGATCCCTCCGTCATAGAAATCGGTATAACACGAAAGTGAAACGTCACTTTACAAAAGGAGTGCAATATTCGTTGTATATTGATAAATGAGAGCTTCCACAATATCTGTTGGTGTTTGGCGGCTATAGCACTGTTTTATATGGACGCGCGTACGTCAATGCTTGTGGCACATATCCATCTCGACGGCTGACGTCAATGATTGTGATCAAACCTTTTTTGGTCGCTGAAGTGGTTAACATAATCTCGGACACAGCGTGTAGTGGATCCCACGCAAACATGGCATCAAGAACTCACAGCGTCCCTTATGTATTCGACTCAGTCAACTCGAAGGCGAAAGCTTTCTTCTTCTACATCTTCCAAGTCGATGCAGTGAACCGCTCGAGCCGCGTTCGCTCCTAGTCATCGCTGGGCCAAATCTGGCTGCCTGTACTCGCTAGGCTGTGGGTGTTTGCGATGCTTTCGCATTTAGAAAACTCCATTGAGATAACTGATATTTATTCTCCAACCAAAGTTACGAAGACACGTAAAAACCCGACGTTTCGGAACCAGCTCGGTTCCTTCCTCAGGGGGGACTGCGGCGGCTTGGCAGCGGCCTCTTTAAGGCACTCTCGCGGCGGTTAACGACCCCACGCATTACCGAGGAGCGTAGCCCATGCGCATACACCGGGGGGAGAGTTCCGAGTGAACGGTTGATATTTTGAGTGGTCCTCTGTATATGCCACGACTCCAGTAGTAACCTCCTCCTCCACTTGGTTTCACTTTCGAGGATGGCGGTTCCGTTGAAGTCTATTCTGTGGTCAAACGTCTCTGCGTGCTCGGCGACGGCGCTGCGTTCTTTGTTGAGTTTACGGACGTCGTTGACGTGTTGCCTAATCCGTTCGGGGAAGTTTTTCGTCTCGCCGATGTATGACGAGGGGCAGTCGGCACACGGTATTTTGTAAACGACGCCGGGCGCCCTGTCTTTTGTTGGTCGGTCTTTCGGGCGGGGAAGGAAGCGGCCCAGCGTGCATGAAGGCACGTGCGCGATGTGCACGCCTTCTTTCCTAAAAATCCGAGCCAACGCCTCGCTGGCTCCCTGGACGTATGGGACCGACACGCGTTTTGGAGAGCTGTTCGTCAATGCTGGCTGGGAGTCGCGTAACCTCTTTTTCTCTGCGCGGCGGGCGACGGATCGAATGAAATTTCTGGGATAACCGTTTTTTCTGAGGTCCGCAATTACGCGGGCCTCTTCTTTCCGGCGTTCCGTGTCAGTGGAACATATCTTTTTGGCTCTCTGAAGTAATGTGGACACAACGGAGGCCTTGTGGGTGGAGGGATGGGACGAATCGTATTGAAGGTACCGGCCGGTGTGCGTCGGCTTCCTGTAAACGGAGAACTCCAAGTCACTGCCCCTTCTTGCCACCTGGACGTCGAGAAAGGGGAGGGTGCGGTCGCGTTCACACTCGACCGTGAACTGTATGGCTGGGTGAACGGAATTTAGGTGCAGTCTGAAGTTTTCAATTTCAGATGTCTTAACGACACAAAAGCAATCGTCCACGTAGCGAAGAAAGAGCTTGGGTCGCGGCGAGAAGGAGCCAAGTGCTTCCCTTTCTATATGTTCCATGGTCAGGTTTGCCATTGTGATGGAGATGGAGGCTCCCATTGCGGTTCCACTGTTTTGCCTGAAGATTGTTCCTTTGTAGGAAAAATACGTGCTGGACAGGCAGAATTCCAGTAGGCGGCAGAGTTCGTCAACAGTGAGTGGGGTCCTTTGACTCAAGCCATCGTCACCCTCAAGAGCAGCACGGGCACAGGATACAGATAAGGGTACCGGCACATTGGTGAACAAAGATACGACGTCGAACGAGACCAGGCTCTCGTCTTCGTCGATGCTCACCTCTGATGCTAGCTGCACGAAATGGCTGGAGTCGCGGACATGAGTTGGGGTATTCCGGGTGAGAGGGGCGATGATTCGGTGCAGGAAGCTTGAAAGGGCTCGGCATGGAGAGGAAGTGAAGTCGACGATCGGTCGGAGGGGGGCGCCAGGCTTGTGAATTTTGGGTAGTCCGTAGAAACCCGGTGCGGAGCCGTTGCGGCAGATTAGACTTAGGTAGAGTGCTTTTAATTGTGGGTGGTGCTTGAAAATTTCGGAGAGTAGCTGGGCTACGCTCCTCGGTAATGCGTGGGGTCGTTAACCGCCGCGAGAGTGCCTTAAAGAGGCCGCTGCCAAGCCGCCGCAGTCCCCCCTGAGGAAGGAACCGAGCTGGTTCCGAAACGTCGGGTTTTTACGTGTCTTCGTAACTTTGGTTGGAGAATAAATATCAGTTATCTCAGTTTACTTACCCAACCAGACAGACTTCTGTCTAATGTTTACCTTCAAGAAAACTCCATTGCATGCTGAGTACAAGTAGCCACTTGGCCTCACAGTTTCATTCCACGTCGCTATGGTTTAAAATAACCTTGCACCTTCCATTCATAGAAGGTTTTAAACTTCCCCCGTATTTCCCCCCTTTATTTATCTTCTATCGACGTGTGGTTTAATTCACCTACCTCCACGTTTACCGACGCTTGACCTATAAAATGAATATTTTGGTAAGTGTATGTCTTTCTTTAAGGAGGCGGTATTCGTTTGATTTCATCTTTGTAAATAAGATTCGGCACCTACTGAAGATTAACGTGAAGCAATACAATATAAACCGCATGGTTTTGCCATCCAGATAAATAAGATAAAAAGAAGATTCAGAACTAACTTGGGCTGTCGTTGTGGCTGAAAGTAATGAGCATTGAGCCATAGGGACAGCACACACGGCTCCGTCAGCAGTTCCTAGCTGCTCGAAATCCTGCACCGTTTGAACTGATCCTTTTCTTGGCTCGCTTCATTGATAGGCTTACTTTATCATTATCTTATAGCAAAGTACATGGTGATCTAAATCTGACAGACAGCGCTCTATCAATGCAGAGTGCTAGAAATCATTCTCCATTTTTTAAACACATAGCTTCTTTCGTTATCAGTTAGTAGAACACGTAGCGTTCTTAATAGTGGCGGTAATGTATTTTCAAAATATTAGGTTCTCGGAATGCCTTCGGGGAAAGAATATGCTTATCACTATTTAAACTACGTAAGCACGAAAAAGTTATTTCGCTCAGTTATATTAAATTCTCCGCTTATTTATTTACTTTTGCCGCGTAATAACGACGAATATGCAATATCTGGCTTGTCATTGTAGACGTTCCATTAACAAAGGTCACCAGTGACATTCAGAGTTTACTCCTAAAGCAAGCAGCGCAAAGCTGCCTGTCTACCAGTACCCTGCACTCTGTGACCCTCACCGTCGACATCAAAGGAATTAGGCACAGAAGACACACATGAGTAGTTGTTTCAATAATGGAAAGCGCACGATACATGACAAGACGCGTAAACAATGCAGAGTTCCTGGTGTTCACCTCATGCCTTTCTCATGCACAGAAGCTCCTTTGCAGCTGAGTTCGTTTTTTGTTGTGATCACGCTATGGTAAGTCGACACATAATTAGAGCTGACGAAGAAAGGCGTGAACATGACGGTGCAGTGTATTTAGTTTCATTGCTGTCAATAATTTCTTGTAGCCCATTGCTCAATCGTGCAGTGCTAAGAAACATTGGTCTATCGAATCGGAGATACCGCAGCGTCGCTGTCCAATCACGCAGCCGGAGACAAAAAGAGGGCCTCATCAGACTGCACTCGCTTCTTAAACATGGTAAACGAGTGCTCTGCAACACTTTCCATGCTTCAACCATAGGATCGCTTACCGATGCAGACGTTCCAGGGTGGTTTAATTGCTATGGCGCTTCGCTGCTCACCAATAGTTCGCGGTATCAAATGCCCACCAAGTCGGCTGCATTTGGGTGGAAAAGGAATGCCAGAGGCATGGGCGCTGAGATATAGGTGCACGTTAAACAACCACAGTGATCGAAATTTCTGGAGCCATCCCACAACGGCCTCTCTCATAATCCCATCGTGATTTTGGGACTTAAAACCACGACAAGGAATATTAAACGAATACACGTACGTATGTGATCCTCAGTGATCACTAACACGTATATCATGCATCAGCGTTCGCCTCGCTGCGTTCGGGAGCAAATTTACAAATACACATTTACTAAATTCAGTGAACAGTGATCACTTCACTGCTTTTCATTCTTACGGACACAATCTACGGTGAAAGTCGCCAGACCTGCATCATTTAGAAATTTTCAGTAATTAGCGGAGCATAACACATTTTTCTGGGGCCTCCATGAAGATTGTGTAACATAGGAACAACGCACCTAACGCCATATTCACATAATAATAATTGTTAGCGTTTTGCGTCGCAAAAGCACAATGTGACATCGAGGGACGCAGTAGTGGAGAGCTCCAGAATTTTTGATTACCGAGGGTTCTTTAACCTAGACCTGAATCTAGGTACACGGAACTCTAGCATTTCGCCTGCATCGAAGTGAGGCCGCCGCAGCCGGGATTCGATACCGCGACCTTCTGGTTCAGCAGTCGAGCACCATAACCATTGGACCGCCACGGCGGGTCACCGTCATGTTCACGGCGCTAATAGTAGCCGCTCGCGTACTCGTTACCATGTTGCTGCCGTGAAGCTACTGAAAATGCTACTTTTACTCCACCCTATTTGCTTACTATTGCGATGCACTGCTGTGTTTTGATTCACGATGTTTTCTAAACGAATGTTGTAGATCAACTAGAAGAGCTCGTTGGTACGGATGCATCTTAAAAACACAGCGCTAATTTATACAAGGACAGAAGAAACAGCAAACGAGGATGGGCCCGCTGTGTTTTTAAATTGTAGATCAAACTTGTTGCAATAAGGCTTCCAACCAGTTAGCAAAAATAGCCGGCAAACTGTATTTTTTCTACTGCCCATGTAATGTCTTTTGGACCATCCTGATAAAACCGCCTGAAGCAAAAAAAGAAAAAAAAACTTTCCACTAACATTTCGTGGTGGTTACAACTTAAGAAAGAATATAATATTTCCAATATGACATTGGTACTACAGACCTATAACACTATTAAAAAATCGTACGAGATGGTTCTCATTCCATAAGTAAGGAGGTTCTCTCTGGTAATGTAAATTGCAAATTTGTCTACAAAATAAATAACTCCTTTCCGTCTAAGTTTTTCGTTCAGCTGATCAGTGCTGACCTCAGGCTCTCTGGCAATATTGGCCGGGCGCACAGGCTTTCTCTAGAGGCTCCCACACAAAGTCAACTATACACATAAACCAGCTTGATATCACGAGAAGAAAATGACTTGGATGCATCATCAATGCAAATTCTGTCTGGCTAGCGGAACAATGACTTTGGGCAGGTCTCAGTGTTGCTTAGGTTGTGATTTGTAAGTAACTGGAGCAACATGAACTTTCCAACAAATAGTTCCTTGCAGGGACCTCATAAAATAGTCAGTAATTGCTCTTGCTCAATTTTAAGAAAATAAACCATATCAAATTGCAGCAGAAAGCAACGCGACGCTCCACATCCATGCGTAGACTGACGTGACACAAGTGTTTACCCGCAAGTATGATGTACTCGTAAACTTTATAATTGTATGCGGGAAAGTGTAGATAACCGCAGAGAGCGTGGTGGCTCAAACAGCGGACAATGCAGCCTTCAAAAAGCATTTCAACAGGCACCATCCTTCTCTCTTACTGTGTTTTGATCATGAAGGCCTGGGATGTCGAAACTATTTAAACGGCTATCAGGGGCCGAACACCAACGGTCGGTAAAGTACTCAACATCTGGCGACCGGCAATACTGAATGCTCATGCACTCAAGTTGTTGGCAGTGTGCGTCTTAGCGTCGCGTTGAAAGAGCCAAAACATTTTAGGAATTTTCATCGGCTAGTAAGGGTTTCAAGGCCTACGATGTTGGCTCATAGCGGCATAGGTTTTTAAGATTTTTGTAAGAACGTATGACCACTCGTCTGCTGTGTCTGCTACCTCGTGTAAGTTATGTTGTTGTGCTCGTGTAAGATAACCATCTTCCGGCATTCCTAAATTTTACAATACGTTTAATTATCGTTAGTTGGTGGCCCTCGTCAATGTCGTGATTTTATTGTATTTTAGACAAGAGGGTGCGCACTGAAAATGGGAATACGCAATGCGATGCGCACCCTTTGGATAGCTCGCGGTTGTTCTTTGAAGCGCGAGCAGCGAGTTCAGTATTCGAAAGTATTTTCTTATCTTGCGATTCTAGGGTTCTCAATGATTTCGAGTATTTCGCAGAACGTGGGCGATACATTATTGCAATGCAGATACACCTGTGTTATTGATACTTGACGGTGCTATCGAACGTGCAACAAGTGTTGAGGCAGCCACCCTTGGTGCTCGAGTGTGCGAGAACGTCAAGGTGTTTTCGTGTGGCAGCGCATAACCTTCAGATTTGCTGCATACAACTATCCGCACTGAGACATTGCCGTCGCTGTTCTAACAATAAAAGCGGCCGCTTATTTACGCTTACGAGCTTTATTCGGTAAAGGCAAAATCTATTATTCCCGTTCTCGAAAGAAATAAGGACGCGATTACTGGGCAGCCCGTGACAATCGGGTGATAAGAACGTACTGTTATAATCGGCAATGCAAGCATCCGGCCTGCAGGGGACGGTCATCACCGTACCTGTCATACGTGGTCCGCGTGCCACAAGAACGGGGGAAATCTTGAGCGATGCGAGGAACGCGCATCGGCGTTCGCGGTCCGCGTCCAACAAGAACGCTTGACGAAAAGCGCGTGCACTGACCGGTGTAAAAGGAGCGTGCTTATGGGCGCTGCGGCTCTCTCTCTCCCTATCTCAGGCCTTCGCTAGCCCTCTCGTCTCTTGTGGGCTCTTGTGATATAAAGGCGGTTTTCTAAGCTTTTTTGTAAAATCGCCGGCGGTATATATGTAAATGAAATGCATCTTTCTCTTCGAATCAAGCTTCTCAAGAATCATCTTCGCCCGAAAATGGGTGCCAGCCTCTACTCCTTTTCGGACACATCAGTACGTGTGTATTTCTTACTTTCACTGAAGATCTTAAGTTGTGCAGCAGCAAACAGTAAGGAACTGCTGGAATCTATAACGGCGCTGCTTAGCACGAGGACTCGCCTTTGAGCACCAAAGCTGTTTAGCAAGCCGTTCCTTGTGAGTTTATAGCAGAAAACTATTATCATGTTAACCAGTATGTGCCACTGTGCGGCTACCTGAGAACGAGTACAGAGAGGACAGAGAAAGAAAGAACGAGAGAGACATAAAGAAAGATATAAAAAAAGAGGAAGCGAAACATTCATGCCGAAAAAGTTCTTCACGAGGCGGGATATTGGCCAGCGTTCCCTCGATCTGAAGGCAAGCGTACTAGCCACTCGGCCATCCGGGCATGCTAGCAGAGCACAGCATAACCTAGTACAGTATAGTGTAGCAAAGCGGTAGGAAAGGGAAGTGAGCGTGAGGTGGAAAGATGTGGTGGTGTAGAGGAGGAAAAGGACGAAGGGAGAGAGTAAAGGGCAGCACAGAAAGAAGGAGAAAGATAGAAACAGGGAGAAATGAACGCAGAAACAAATAGAGAGACAGAGAACATCCACGAAAGAGAGAGAAGAAAGAAGAGACAAAAAAAATTCGGCAGATCCCACGACTTGTGGGAATCGGTTTCATGTGAAGCAGTCAGCAAGCATTTGCCCTTGCTGCATTTGTTTACTTTGAGGCAAGCGTTGCGAGGTGGATCGACATGTTTTTTTGTAAGCGTAGTAGTTTCGTGGGCATCGTGGAAGTACCAGGAACGTCGACTACATTGGCCTGTAAAGGGTCACCTATGGTCTGACGTAACGTCAGCACTCACATTATTGCACAGACGTGAATATTATCGAAACACAGTCCACTTTACGGTGCGATGATGTGAATATTGCCACGCGCTTAATATGCCAGCGAGAAAGAGGCAGACGAAGACGCAGTAGCTCTCGCGCCAGTGCCTTTGTTTTGGCTGTGCTGTGCCGACCCCGTTCGGGACTTGGGGCCTTGTATCGCCGCCTTGTGCACGTCGCCTTTGTATTAAACGTGACATTTTATTGGTGGAGGCGCTGAGTAATCTCACCTATGCAACAGACCCCTTCCAGTAGCAGGAACACGAGCCAGAAACCGGAACTTACTCCAGTACACCGTGCTAGCCGGAGAATTCGGGGACTGGCCCCCGAGATTGTGCCCCGCTGCACAACTTCAACGTCGACAGGTATGGAGGATACTACTGCGTTCACCCCTGATGCCATCCCTGCTGCTGCAGCTGCAGCTGCAGGTGCACCCGCTTACTACACACTGCAAAAACCGCGCGTGCCGAGTCCCTTCCGTGGTGGTCTTTTTGAAGACGTGGAAGACTGGCTGGCTGAGTTTGAGCACGTAGCGGATTTCAATGGGTGGGACGAAGACGCGACACTCAGGAATGTCTACTTCAGTCTTCTGGATGGTGCTCGTGCATGGTTCCAGAACCGCAAGGGCCTCCTAACATCATGGCGCGAGTTCTGTCGCAGGCTCCTCGAGACGTACTCCAGCCCTGATCGTCGAGAGCGAGCTGAATGGGCCCTCCAGTCCCGCATTCAGATGCCTAATGAAGGTGTGGCTATGTACGTGGAGGATATGGTCCATCTGTTCAACCGAGCCAATCCAAACATGCCGGAAGACAAGAAGCTGCGACACTTGATGCGAGGTGTGAAAGAGCAGCTCTTTGGTGGACTCATTCGTAGTCCGCCTAAGACGGTTGCGGAGTTCCTCACTGAAGCCGTCGCCATGGAGAAGGCGCTGCAGCAGCGGAACCAGTATGATCGGCAAGTGAATGCTACCTATACTACCGGCCTAGGATCATTCCCGACTGACGTGGAAACGCTTCGGGAGCTTATACGTTCGGTTGTCCGCGACGAACTGCAACACTTGCACCAGGCGCAGCAGCAGCCTACCACTAACTGCATCGCCAGCATCATACGTGACGAAGTGCAGCATGCGCTCGGCGCGCATCGTCGCGAAGCACCTGTTCAGGTTCCTGCACCACTTCAGGCGTTCACACCTTCATGTGAACCTCGACGTGTGAGTTACGCCGACGCTTTGAGACGCACCGTCCCGTCGTCGGTGACACCACCTCCGGTGAGCGGCTTCCAGCACGCCAGTTATGCCGACACATTCGGACACATCTCACCTGCAACAGTGCCGCTATCGGCAGCAGCGCCGTATGCCACACTTCAGTCTGCACAGGCGGTTCCTTATTTTGAGGACACTCGGCCCGCCGCGCGTAAATCCGACATTTGGCGCATGCCGGACCGACGACCGCTCTGCTACCACTGTGGTGAGGCGGGTCACGTGTACCGAGAGTGCCAGTACCGGCGACTTGGCCTTCAGGGTTTTCCTGCCAATTCACCCCGTCCCCTGTTCGGACAGCGACCACCCGAAATTGAAGATTTTATCGCTCGGCAGCGTCTACCGCCCAGGCGTCAGTCGCGTTCACCATCACCACGGTCGCCATCCTATTCGGGCAACAGGAGTCGGATGCTGCAAGGACGATCTCCGAGCCCTCACCTGGAAAACTGACGCCAGCGACCTTTCGAGGCGAGGCCGCTGATTATCGACGTGATGAAGACCTCGACCTCCAATCGACGAGACATCGGACCGACGGAAATTCGACGACGCATGTATCCCAGCCTCGCGACATTTCAATGGACATATCTGTGCTTATCGACGGTCGGAATGTAACTGCTCTAGTAGATACTGGCGCTGACTACTCGATTATTAGCGGAAAATTGGCCAGCCTACTGAAGAAAGTTATCATGCCTTGGACAGGGTCCCACGTACGCACTGCTGGAGGACATGTTGTCACGCCGCTTGGTGTGTGCACTGCGAGGCTACAAATACGAAGTTCCACGTTTTTGGTCAGCTCCCTCGTGCTACGCGAATGCTCCCGCGAATTAATTCTCGGAATGGACTTTCTTCGGGAATACGGTGCCATAATCGACCTACGCAGACGCTGCATTTCCTTTTCTACAGTCAAGGCTACGTCAAAGGACACCTGCCGCCGTACAGCCGCCCTTCGTGTTTCCGACGACAGTGTGACAATACCACCTCGTGCAAGTATCATGGTTCAGGTGATTTCCGAAGGAACAAGTGACGGTGAAACACTGGCAGAGTGCAACGTCTCTCTGTTGCTGGCGCTTGGAATTTCTGTGGCACGAGGCATCGTTGACATTAGGAATGGTCAAGCCGAGGTTATGATCACGAATTTCACAAATGAGCATCGTCACCTCTTCCGTGGCACTGCCGTCGCCTACGCTGAAGCCTTGGAGGACGTCATTGAGTGTTTTACGTGTGAAGACAGTAGCCGCCATGGACAAGCCGTAGCAGATGTTGACATCAACAACGCACTGTCAGAAGAGCACAAGAAGGCCTTGCAAGAGCTATTACTTGAATTCAGGACGTGCTTTGCTCAATCGTCTAAAGTGAGTCAGACGCCAATCACGCAGCACAGGATAATCACTTACGATGACGCAAGACCTATCCACCAACAGCCATACCGTGTCTCGCAGAAAGAACGCGCAGCCATTAAGGAGCAAGTGAAGTAAATGATCGACGATGGCGTTATCCAGCCTTCGAACAGTCCGTGGTCATCACCCGTCGTCCTGGTCAAGAAGAAGGATGGTACGCTTCGCTTCTGTGTCGATTACAGAAAGCTCAACAACGTCACAAAAAAAGACGTTTATCCGCTGCCGCGTATTGATGACTCTCTTGACCGGCTACGGCGAGCGAAGTATTTTTCTTCCCTTGATTTGAAGAGTGGCTATTGGCAGATCGAGGTTGATGAGCGCGACCGTGAAAAAACCGACCGTGAAAAAACAGACCGTGAAAAACAGCCGGATGGCCTCTATGAATTTCGAGTGCTCCCGTTTGGTCTCTGCTCTGCGCCAGCTACCTTCCAACGCATGATGGACACTGTGCTGGCCGACTTAAAATGGCAAAGCTGCCTTGTCTACTTAGATGACGTGGTCGTATTTTCAGCCAGCTTCTCCGAACATCTGAAGCGACTACGACAAGTACTCGAGGCAATCCGGTCGGCTAACCTTACGTTAAAGCCTCAGAAATGCCACTTTGGCTACGAAGAACTGAAGTTCCTCGGGCATCTTGTGAGCGCGGAAGGCGTCCGTCCTGACCCCGAGAAAACCGCCGCTGTAGCAGCCTTCCCGACTCCTGCCGATAAGAAAAGTGTTCGGCGGTTCCTTGGGCTATGTGCATACTACCGGCGCTTTATAGGCAATTTTTCCAAAATTGCCGAACCACTTACTCGACTCACTAGAGACGACACACCATTCGTTTGGAGCTCTGAACAAGAAACTGCATTCACCGAGCTTCGCCATCGCCTGGCATCACCTCCTGTTCTTGGGCACTTCGACGAGGAAGCCGAAACAGAAATTCACACCGACGCCAGTAACATCGGTCTGGGCGCGGTACTCGTACAGTGGCAGGAGGGAGTTGAAAGAGTCATCGCTTACGCAAGTCGCACCCTATCACGCCCGGAGTCCAACTACAGTGCCACGGAGAAGGAGTGCCTTGCCGTGGTATGGGCACTTGCTAAGTTTCGACCGTACCTCTATGGCCGCCCATTCAAGATAGTGACGGATCATCACTCGCTGTGCTGGCTCGCGAACTTAAGAGACCCTTCCGGACGACTAGCGCGGTGGAGCTTACGTCTGCAGGAGTACGACGTCACTATCGTGTATAAGTCAGGTCACGCACACGAAGATGCAGACGCGTTATCACGCGCGCCAGTTGAACCTGCCGCTCAAAACCTCGAAGATGACTGCCCTTTTCTTGGAGCAGTAAGCATAACAGACTTAGCTACACGGCAGCGAGCAGACGCTGGATTGCGACCTATAATGGAACATCTAGAAGGCCGCAGCGTATCTCTGCCCCCGAATATCGCTCGCGGATTGTCACCCTTTTGTTTGCGACAGGGCGTGTTGTACAAGAAGAACGCTGCTGCCAGCAACAAAACTTATCTCTTGGTCGTTCCAGCAGGGCTTCGTGACGAAATTCTATTTGCCTGCCACGACGAACCTTCATCTGGCCACCTGGGCATCACCCGAACCCTCGCTAGAGTACGCAAGTCATACTACTGGCCGAAACTTGCCGCTTGCGTTAAACAATACGTCCGAAAGTCCCCATCTGTTAAGCCTGCGGGGTTACTTAATCCTATCCAGCCACCCAGAACACCCTTCGATCAAGTCGGCATGGACCTCCTGGGCCCGTTTCCCTTGTCGTCTTCGGGAAACAAGTGGATAATCGTCGCTACAGATTATTTAACCCGCTATGCTGAAACGAAGGCTCTTCCCAAAGAAACAGCTTCCGAAGTCGCTCAGTTTTTCACAGAGAGCGTTGTACTACGCCACGGCGCTCCATCCTGCGTCATCACAGACCGAGGAACGGCGTTTACGGCAAGGTTCCTTGAGCAGGTTTTTCAGCTAAGTTGCACCACGCATCGCAAGACAACAGCCTATCACCCACAGACAAACGGATTGACCGAAAGGCTGAACAAAACAATGACTGATATGCTGTCTATGTACATAGACGTACAGCACAAGACGTGGGATGAGGTGCTGCCTTACGTAACATTCGCGTACAATACCGCTACGCAAGAGACCACACGCTTCACGCCGTTTCGTCTCCTATACGGTCGTGATGTCCAGACGATGTTGGATGCAATGCTCCCCTGCGACATTGACAACATCGACAATCTTGACGAAGATGCTGAGTGTTTTGTGCAACGAGCCGAGGAAGCACGCCAACTGGCCCGCGTTAACATCAAGAAACAACAGGACGTCGACACACGGCGCTACAACCTCCGCCACAGACAAGTCGATTACCAACCGGGTGACCAAGTGTTGGTATGGACCCCCGTGCGCCGCAAAGGTCTTTCTGAAAAGCTTCTCAGTCGGTATTTCGGCCCTTACAAAGTGCTACGACGAGTGAGCGACGTCAACTACGAAGTCCTTCCGGACGGAAGCCAATCACCACGACGCCGACAACCACGACCCGAGATTGTGCACGTGGTGCGGTTAAAACCATACTACACATTGTGACATTGATGACATTAGGTTTTCGTTTGTGTTTACCGTAAATGCTTCGTTTACCATCGAGGCGATGCTCCTTCGGGAGGAGGGGCAATGCCACGCGCTTAATATGCCAGCGAGAAAGAGGCAGACGAAGACGCAGTAGCTCTCGCGCCAGTGCCTTTGTTTTGGCTGTGCTGTGCCGACCCCGTTCGGGACTTGGGGCCTTGTATCACCGCCTTGTGCACGTCGCCTTTGTATTAAACGTGACAATATCATAATAACTTTCGTTAGCGTGTTCCTCCGGGGTCGAGCAATGCTTGGATATAGCCTGCCGAATCATAGGGATACAAATGCAATAATTATTAGACATGTGTGAAAGCGTCCGTCACGGTGGATCTGTGCTCGGCTGCTGACCCGAAGGTCGCGGGTTCAATCCCGGCCACCGAGGTCACATTTCGGTGAGATGAAATGGTAGAGGCCGGTATAGTGTGCGATGTCAGTGCATGTTAAAGAACAACAGACGGTCTAACAGCACACAGCAGCATACAGCAGCATGCGAGAGCTCGGGCCCCTAAAGCGCTCCACTTAAAAAAATTATGGCTCTAATCCACGCTTTGAACGTGGCTGGACAGCGAAGCTCTAAACGACACTCAAAACGATTGCGCAGTGCGACGTCGCTTTAATGGTCTTCCGCATTAGAATCGTGCAACAGTGTGATTGGCATCTGATCTTAACCGGGAGCGATGGCCAGGAAGTGCGTCTGGTTTTGCAGACCGGCCATGCATGTTTCGTTGTACATGCCTGACTCAACGCGTTCATAGCCATGACGTATTGTTTTCGGCCATCGGAGTCGTCGCGTCCATCAGCCTCTCGATGTCGTCTAGCACCCCTTCGTCAGGGAGACGTTGCAAGTTTCTGGGTTGAAACGAATGTTGTTGAACTTGTAAGTGGACTCTGGAGAAGAACGTCTATTAAATTTAGAATCTGCACCCTTGAAACGGCTGATAGCATTGTATTTTTATTGCTTACGCTGAGTGCCCTGGGCACGATGTTCATCCGTGGCATGAGCACGACGCCGTTGTTCGGAGTGTCGTCGCTGCTTTCAACGCTCCTCCTCGTCTGCACGTTGCTCTCCAGGAGTCCTCACTATCAAGACCTTCCTATAGCCCCGTCACTACTGAAATACAATGCCTTACTAGGCGGGCCCTTTTATATATATATATATATATATATATATATATATATGTAATGTAATCACGTCACGTGCAGAGATACAAACTGTGCTGTCGGAAACCTGCGCTTTAGTGTATATTTCATATGGCTATTGATGTCAGGCCGCCTGTTACAGGGGCCTTATCATCCATCGTGCGGTTTTTATGCTTGTTTTGTGGCTTTTCTATTGAGAGAAATACTGAGCTGTATGCTGCAGGCCAAATGCCTTTTTGCCAACGCGCTTTTTTCGCCCACGCGGAGGAAAACGTTGGGGGGCAACAGTACACAGCTTTGCTGTGAAAAAGAGGATGACCTTACCTTTAGGTTGGGCAGCACCATGCCACCGATTTCCCGCGGGCTGGGTGCCCTCTCAAACAATTATGTACTTCGTTCTAGCGAGCATCAGAACGGAAGCGCGCTTTCACCTACTTCAAAGTTAGGTGAAACAGGTGCCACAGCAGCGGCGGATGCTCGACTATTTCACGAAGGCTGTTGAGCGTCAAGGTACGCCCAGAAGCCTTTGCAGAACCTGGTGGGGCCATCTTTCGAGATGGGTACCCATGAACAACCGAGCGCATGGTCGGTATACCGTGCCCGCGGAAAAAACGGTGGGTCTCCGGTCGGCACTGGGAATGGAACCCACGCCTTACCGGATTGGAAGCGGACGCTCAACCATCTAGCCACCTCTGGGCACTTCGTCATTGTGCCGTTCGCATGAGTAGCAGCGCAGCAGGGGCGTGCGAATGGATGAGATATGTGGTGCTGAGCGGTTCTGCAGCGATGGCTTTTCGAAGCATGCGCGTTCTACACGGACTGAAATGCGCAAGTCGCGTTCACTTCTAGTCGGCGCCAGGCCCAATTTAGCTGCTTGTGAACTGCGTGAGTTCTTCCGCTACTGTAGCATTTAGAAAACCCCTCTTCTCGATGCCATTTGCGTCGCTACGTGGGCTCGCAGGTTCATTTCACAGCGCTATGGGCTCACTAGGCTTTTGCCTTGGCACTCTTAGGAACTTTGCAGCATCCCGGTATCTTGTTTTCTGTGCGAGCATATATTTATTACTCGATGGCGACAGAATTTACATTGTCGACAGCCGGAGGTGTGGCGACAGTGGGTACTAATGTGTTTAGAACAGTAGCTCTAGGATTTAGAGTAAGGCGTGGAATCTATTGTGGGAGTTCTGAAAGCCGCCTCGTTAAATGAATATGTGATGGGATATTGAAATGTGTGTTTATCACAATTTGTGAATGCATTAGAGCACTCAGTGCACTTTTATATAAACTCGGCACGCCGCGTCGTACTGCTCATGGAGCCGAACTGCATACGCAATGTGCTCTCTTTCTTATCTGCACGACCACCTTACGTCCTCCGTTGTCTCTCACGATATTTATTTTTATTTCTGACAATTTTCCAAAAGGCGCAATTTGCCATTCAGGCATTTTCAGTAGATATCACCAGTACGATTATGCTTTTATATGAGTACGTCTAATAGTGTTTTGGAAAAAATGTAATCTGTCTATCACCTGTAATATTTGCCTTTCGCTTGCTCCAACACCCGCTTCCCGTTTGGTGATTATATGCCAGAGTCGAGTGCACGTCAGAATACGGTTGAGTGATCCGAACGGTGAATGTTAGCAGCAGGGTTTTAGAATGGGGCACCCAAGACACTGCGTCCCCAAGTTGCGCTGTGTAGGCTGCTCTTGTGTTCACAGGACCAAGAGTATTTGAGGGTTGGGTTAAAAACGATCGATGTTGGGTCAAACGCACGGGACGCCAAGCATGGCCAAATGAAATTCATGCGAGACGCGAGCCGTGCTACGCGGTGGCCCGCGCTCTACATGCGTCGTCTCGCTGGCAACACACGCTAGTTTTTTTTATTTTTGGGTCTTGGGACGGCGCGAGCGCTAGAGCTGAATAGTGGCTTCCTTTCTACGCATGCGCTCTGGCGGCTCGCAAATTTCTTCAGCCCCCTATCTCTTTGGGTTCCGAATTCTCACTCAGTAATAGTTCATTCATTGATTAAGCTAAATGAAGGGATGTTAGAGGGTAGGCACCACAATCGGACGTAAACCTGACACGAAAGTGACTGCAGCATGAGCTATGAGTGCTCGTAAAGAATGCTGCCAGGAATTTGGACAGGGAACAAGCGTCTTACAGCAAAATAATTGGAATTTTGAAGTATAGAAGCGAGTCGTCCTCTTTTACCGGTATCGTCGCAAAACCATTAGCAAGACGCGATGAGAGAGCTACAAAATGAGTGACGTTGGAGATGTGTACGGCAGAATGATGACCGCGATCACGTGTAGCATGAATCCATGACAGAGCCCAATATCAATGGATCAAGAAAGGCAGTTTCACCGCAAGGGTGAAGCAATGAATGCGATAGCAAAAAATCATATTTTTAGAGGAAGTGAGTCTGGCAGCTAAATATTGTGGACCCCATCTCGCGTAACTCTGCAAATCCCTGGTTAAAGAGCATACGGCCGCTCCAAGGAGAGATGCTCTTTCCGCAGAGTCTCAAAACGTTCAGAGCGCAGCCACCTGCTGATGGCTGCCGAGATAGCTCGCGCGAGCGATCGCGACCGTGCCCTTTGAATCAAAGTTCAAAGGTGCTGGTCGAGTTACAACCCTCCCCCTCCCTTCGCGTGATCTTTTAAGGCGGACGGGGCGTTTGCTCTCCGCGTCGGCGCCATAACTTCTCTCGAGCTGTTCAGCTAATATTTCGCACTTACGCGTTCTATTGCAAAAATAATTCATCGATCGCCTTCAAGCATTGCACAGATAGAAAATTGCAAGCGTATCTCATTTTTATTTGTTTAAGTTGGAAGCCATCGACACAGTAATTACGATGCGGTGTTGCTGTTTCCTGAGTGATCAAAAGAAAGCCAACAGAAGCTAAGCATCATCGTTCAATGCGACCGCTGAATATAGAGCCAAAACATGTGTTGCCCTGCAATGGTTCTTAAGGCGTTTTGCGGTGATTCTTGTATTAAAGAACACGTGGCTTTAACCCCTTCAGACGCCACCCACGAAGAACAGTCTGTAAATGTTTCAAACTTACACAACGTTACATCGGTGCACTCGATATTGTATTGCTACAAAAATAATGTCATAATACATCAACTTATACGTTTTGCAGTAAATAAAAATAAATAATTTCTCATTAATTATATATTGATCACGAACTCGTTCACGTTCCGTTTCCGCATGAATGGGATCGAATTTCTGGTTGCAAATATAGTGCAAATTCTTTTTCGGTTATGTTTATTTCGAGCAAAAAAAAGTCACCCCTCTCCGAAAGTGGCGCGTCGAACGACTCCTCAAACATGGTAGGGCCTTCAGCGAAGTTATTAGATTAAACAGCACACTGCAAACTGAAGTTAAATGAAGACGCATTTATGAAGCAGCAGGTTCAATTCATCCAAACCTCAATGGATATTTTTTTTCTTTGCCACTAGTCGACCCAACTAGAATAAGTAAGCGATGTACACAATTGTGGACAAAGCGTCTCAATGAGATAAAACAGCGACATAAGCGAAATGGTAGCGTCCAGAGGGGGCATAGTGAAAATTTCTTTAGTTTTTTTTTCTTTGAAACCGAGGCGGGAGGGTGGGATTGGAGGGGCGTTCAACGACCCTTTAACTCTTTCATGCACAGAACTGCATTTTTTGCAGGAAACAGAGTTTCATGCAAAAAAACAGTTAATTTCTTTTTGAGAAAATGATTTTCTCACAAGCAAAAACATTGGCACCTGTAGTTCAAAAGATACGAGGTTGTCACCTCAGGTGACCACCATGCGGTAAGGGTCCACCAGTCAGTTTCGGTGGAAGGCTGCAAAGCAGTGCTTTTTTCCCTGCAGGAGCACGGGGACATTGTACGTACCACACATACATCTCAATCTTGATGGCTCATAAAAGTATTTCGCAAAATTACTCCTCCAAGCAACAATACAAAATAATATATTACCAGCCTTCTAAGACCCTTCATGCACGGTGGTCACTCTAGGTGATCAACTTCAGTGACACAGCGTTGTGTGCTGACTGAGTACAGTTGTTAATTTCTAGATTCCTTGGTATTAGCTACTTATAGAACATGTTGTCCTAAGCTGTCAACTTAATTAGAACCGGATATACTTTCATTTCTGTAAAAATATCTCGGGTCCATCGAGGAGCGCACCTTGAAGACGACGGCAGCCGGACGAAAAAAGACGTAACCCGTAACAATAAAGCCCAAACGAAGTGGCATCATCTCTGTCACTTTGTTGAAAGCTTTAGAAACGCGCCGTATAAAATCATCTGGCGCGAGGGGCTCGTATCCATCAAGAAAAAAAATGAAGAAAAGGTGGTTACCAGGGGCGACCACCATGCCGGAAAGACTTAAGCATGTTTGTGCTTGTGTTTGTATGTGCGCGTGTATATCTACACATTCAAAATTGAAAAATGTCTGAGAAATTGTTCAACACCCTCGAAGCGAAGCCAGGCTAGCGGTTGGGAAGGCGACACGACCACGTTGCGGTTACGCTATCGCGCTCTTCTCTTGAAAGCGAAGCTCAAGCGTCCTCAAAGTTTTTTTTTTACGTTTTCCATCAAACTAAAGCATTGTTGCGTCCATAGCTATAGCGGGCTGTGTTCTCAAAGTATCCTACATTGCGTTTTTGTGGCCGTAGTGTATGTTAATTTATTAAATAGAAATGATGAGGTCCTAGGAAGATGCACCCTTAAACATTGTCGCGTTGCTGGAGCGAGATGCATGAGGTAGTCATATGAAACGGAATGCCGAAGCAGTAACTACGGTCAGGAGTTCTATGAGAATAAGTGCCTTCTTTTCTCTCATGTTTCCTCGTTATGAACTTGAAGACACCTTGAGCACGCCGTGTGCGATGCACTAATCAAAGACCTTTGAATCTGGCGCTATAGGAGTCGAGCATATGACTACTAATGCATATTATGACTACTAATGCAGTGCAGCAAGAACACTGGCGCAGAAAGGAGGCTAGGCTTACCTGACCAACAACTTGAATGGCGAGCAAGGCTGCAAATGAGAACAACGGTAGCGACAGTGCAGCGCATCTTGAAAGATAACGGGGTGACAGCTTTACACAGTTCAGTCTCTGTGCACTCGTGGAGTTTAAGGACGCCGGATGGGCTATGAAATCGCAGTGCAGAACACTGGACTTATCGTACGCATTATCTTTTACTTCTTATCCTCAGCCGATGGCTCATACCCAATACATAGGATTGGCCAAGGAGTCCGTAAATTTTTCCATTAGGTTGTGCTTAAGTTAACTAATATGTTAATTGGAATGGCAAATTATCAGCCATGAAATATATAAAGCCCGCAAAATTTGGCACGGCATTATTTTAGTCTCCATAATAAACTCCCCAATGGCGAAGAAAAAATCTCTGTGTATGTATGCCGGAGTTGAGGCCGCAAACGAAAGAATAACTGGATCTGTTAATTCGAGGTCCAGTGTCTGGAGAGGTGGTACTAGTATTCTGTTCCTCAGAATCGTTAAACGGCTACAGGATACAAAGGCATCTGTCTCTCTAATGATGCTGCCGATGATGATGATGAATCATTTTGTTGTGGCGCCTGCCCACTAAGGGGGATGGACCATAAATCGGGTGGCAGGAGGTGTTTTGTTGAGAGGAACACCAATTACGTTAAAGTAAATAAAACGTCAAATGAAAGAAAATGTCAAGCGATCAAACAGGCCGTGACTGCCTCCATAATTTCGAAAGTGTACTGAACTTAAACGGCAGCATCGTCACTCCCGACTCCGCCCAGCTCCCTCGTCGTCTTCTATCGTCCAGCGTTGCGGCAAACAGCGCGATGCGGAAAGGCTGCGATCTTGGACGTGGTATGCACATGATAACATGTAAGACATAGAGTTTCATACAATAACCTAAAGAGGAAACTGGCGCTGCGATCGTTCAACCACCATGAGAATGATGGGAAGTACAGGCTTCGGATTGGATTGCGTTAGCTAGCGAACTGTCTACGGATCTTTTTCTACAGTTTCAGTTTCGTTGTTCGCGAGGCATAGGGAGTGGGGTGCGTTGCAAAGCGCCCAAGCAGTGCCTTTGTTGATCAAAGAGGCTGGAGACCGCTAGGTTTCTTGCTTTGCTGCCATGTTGCAGCTTTACAGGCTGTATTTGACAGTTTTGGCAAAGCATCGGGCACTCACCGCTGCGCATAGATGCAGCGTCCCATGCCAGTGCAGGAAATTGCAGAGTTCACGTTTTGTGAGAAGCACTACTTGTCAAAACTCTTTCAAATCGGCTGCAAAACCACGGCGAAGCTAAGTAGACGCACCGTCACGCTCCTCTGACTCGACTTCACAACAAAACGAGAGATGCGTTGGGGGGCTGGCCACTTGGACAGACGCATCTGGCATCGCAGCAGATGATACGTTAAGCATTTCTCACTCAATACGGTACTGTTATTTCCATAAATAGATAATGCGTACTTTCGAGGCAAATACAAGCGCGTTTGTTTTAAGCGTTGTAAAGAAAATATTTCATTATATTGTGATGCCAAATATGGAACACAATTGCAGAGGAATGCATACCCTGGTGGTTGAATATTTCAAGGTTTCAGCTCCATCTCACAGTTATCCAAGCTTTTTGCAATAAGTTTTACGTACAAAAGAATAAAGCAAGTTTTATTGGAAATAACTTCATATCGCTTTGTTTTACACTTGGCAAACGAGCGTCGCGAATTTCAAGAACCTAATCCATCCGAAGCAGATCCGAAGCCTGTATTTCCCATCATTCCCATGGTGGTTGAAGCACCGCTCAAGGAGCCCGCGTAGACACTAGCGCCAGATTCCCCTGTAGGTATTATTGTAAGAAATTCTATGATGTAAGACAACTAAGAGTAACACTGAAATGATTGCTTTAACGCGATAGCGTTTAAGATCTCGTTTCGCAGATATTCCGGCGTAGGCGTCTTTGGTTGTGAGCGAAAAATCAGCGTCGTCCGTGAGCGAAAATTCCAGAGATATGAAAATAAATAAATAACAGAAACAAAATCTTACGTTCCAGTGGGAATCGAACCTAGGACTTCTGCGTGGCACGCACGATTTCTACCAGTGAGACACGCTCGTGCTCAAAATCGACTTGGAAAAAAATAGCATTATATGAATGTTATGTAGTGCGAGGAATGGCATTAACACAGGTAATCTTGCGTGGCAGAAGCTTCGAATCGCACCAGGCGTCAAAACATGTGAATTGCGCAACGAGTGGCTGGTTTAGCGCTGCCCCCCCCCCCCCCTTTTAAAGTGTGCAGCTGCGCTGGCCGCATACAGACGCGTACCCATATATTATTAATATTATGGACGCGTAGTGGGTAATAGGCCAATTTGCAAACGGCAGAATTATGGCGTAGTGGATAATTAGCCAATTTGTGATGTTATACAAACGTTCCTTTCCTTGTGACATGGTTGAAGGCGATGCGCGCGGGCCCCGATTACGCGATCGCGTTCTACTCTTGTAGGCGAAGCTCAAGCGTCCTCCACTGTTTTTATTTATTTGCGTCTATCTGGAATTTTCGCTCACGGACAGTGTCAATCTTTCTCACAACCACCGGCGCCGTCACAGACGCCGACGCCGGAATTTCTGCGAAACGAGCTCTTTGAAGCTCTCACGTTAAAAAGAAAGAAAATTGGCCGCGTATCTGCGTGCTTCGCTGCAAATGTCGTCTAAAGACGATAGAAGAGGCGCTGCGTGAGATATGGACGCCATCTGGCAATGCGTCGGGAAACATGAGTGCTGTGTTGCGGGCTGGTAGTTCCGGTGCAGCAGCAGGCGAAGACCGGCGGTGACCAACGCGACCGGCGGGGACGCCAGCCAGCCCGAACACGCGGTTTGGCGCGAAGCGCCGAAGCAGAAGAAACGTCCGCACTCAACGAGTGCTCTCCACACACTCTTTTATTTACACGTCGCCTGGGTAAAACAGGAATGCCAGAGCGGCGCCCCATGGCATTCGTACAGTGCAATACAGAACCGAGACCGAAACACAACAATGAGCTCGTGAAGAGGGCACAGAGGAAGGCAAGTTTCAGCGCAGTCGCATTTTTCAGCGCAGCTTAAGTAAGTAGGGTCTTTGGAATTACGTATGTATGTATTTTCTATTAAAGGAACACACCACCCAATATTTATCTAGTGATGTTGCGCCTCGGATATGCGTAATGTTTGCTTTTTGATCGAGAATGTACACAAGTATGAACCTAGTCAGCCGTTCAAGATAGCTGGCCCTTGGGCAAGTGGTTCAACTTTGGCCGAGTGGCTGAATCGAGTGACGTGCCGACAAACAGAAAGACAGACCAAAATTTCTCCGTTTAAGTATCCCAAGAAAGACTATCGTCTTTAAAATGTTAATAATAAACCAGCTGCACAATAGTCGGTTTGTGCTACAGGTGTGTGCCAGGTGGGTTTTGTTCTAACCATAGTTTTCCGCTGCTAATGTAAATACTACACGTAATATAAATGAAAGGTTCGTCTTACCTTGAAAAATGTCACGTTTTTCTGAGCAGTGAAGTCGGAATCTTTGCTGAAATTTGCCAGGAAGTTCAAGTTTCCGACCGAAAACTAGCGACAGGAACATGCGCCTGTATGGGAAAGCCATGGTCACCAAATACTCGAGAGGTGCTTGAGGTCACGGAAATAGTGGACGGCAAGTGGACAGCGCATTTATGTGAAATTCTCGCTGGGTGCGACATCAATGGCTGTAGTTGGAGCTGGCATTTAATTTCAGGTTGACACCGACTACAGTGGTGCCAATCCTGAAGGAAGTACGGAGCTGGGCGGCCTGCTTTATTTCTCCTTGGTTTTCTCTTTCTTTTTTTTCTATCTGTTTATTTTCTCTTTTTTGTCTGTTTATTTGTATGTATTTATTTCTCTCTATCTATCTATTTCTTTCTCGCTTGCTTCCCCTTTCTTGCTATCTTTTTGTCTCTCTATTTCTTTCTTTGATTAACTCTCTTTGTCTGCCTTTCTTTTTGTCTCTTTCTCATTCCTTCCATGCTATAGAATACTCTCTCCCTGCTTCTCACACTCATATTTCTCCACCTCACCACAACTTCCCTTTTTCCACCCCCATGCTAAGCAATACTATACAAGGCTGTGCTATGCTCTGCTTGCGTGCCTGGATAGCCGAGTGCTTACGATGCTCACTTCCGAATAGTGGGTACGCGGGTTCGAATCCCTCCTCACCGATAGACTTTTTTCGGAAATAATATTTCTGTTTCTATATCTTCTTATCTCTTCCTTTCTTTCTTTCTTTCTTTCTTTCTTTCTTTCTTTCTTTCTTTCTCTCTCTGTAATCGTTCTCTCGCCCATCAGAGTGATATGCCGGACAACTCAGCGCACGTGTTCTGAGAGCGAAGCAAGAGAGGAAGAAGAGGTTGAAGAAGGGGCGTGCCGGTTCATGTTGATCATTTCTGTTCACCCTTGAATGTCCAACGGCGAGCATAAAAAGTTTCGCTATTCCAACAAATGGCAGAGTGGAAATGAAATAAGGCTGTTACGTAGGTGGGAACTGTGGACGTATTACTTTCGAAACAAAGCAAGTCGACAATCCTCCACTTGGACGGTTGGCTAATTAAATTCTTTGCTGTATGCATCCATGAGTCGCGGTAAAGGTGGATGGGGCTACTTAATCCAGGGTTTCTCGTGGGGCCTTTCGGCTCTGATGTTTCTTTTACAGGCGCTGCGAAGAATGATAATCGTGCTTTACAGCAATGCGAGGATTTAAGTGACGTTCTTCACGGTATGTGTATTGGGGAACGTCGAACAGCAAACGCATGGGCCCCGCCTGCTCAACGCACGTTGGCATCTAGGGTTGCAGTGATTGACGTACTAATCTCTGAGTCATTAGTGGCACGAGCACCAAGCACTTCCTCTTCCAAGCACTTCCGGTCGAGCCCTTACCTCCGGTGTTCCGAATATTCAGAAAAAGGCTTCTACAAAACAGAAATCGATGGGTCTGGTTCAAGTAAAAAGTTATATTGGGTACATGTGATGGCAGAGCATAACTTTACTATTTTAATGATAAATTAACTGTTAGAATACCAAATAATAAGTATTGCTTGAGCAGAATAGAGAATAGTGAGCATCTGGGATCTTCGCGGCACCTGGCTGAGCCAGTATCGACGACGCGCTTTTTGCGTGACCTTTCATATCCGCTTCCGCAGCGCGCGAAACACAAACCTAACCCAATGAAAACACCAGGGCTGACGAACGCCGACGTGCTAGCGCCACTGCCAGACACACAAGGCAAGGATTAAGGTCGCCTCAAAATGATTTTCCTTGAGGTATGAAGTAAACGGTTCGACCATTCGCATCATATAGTCCAACAGAATTACCAGTGGGCGAATAAGCAGCTCTAAAGGACGCTCCCCTGTAAATGTGTCTAAGTGAAAACTTTTGCTACAGCGCTTCATCATTTCAAATATTCTTTTCCTAATTCATGCGAAATGAACCTTAGAGTTTGACGTACGAAGAAGGTGATATCGGTAGTCTCGTAAACCTCGTGCATAAGGTCCCGTACTCTTATGTGCAACGGGACAACAACTCACGAGTCAAAAGATAATAATCAATGCGTTGGACAAGAACCACTATTCACCAGGATATGGTGAGCGAGAGCCCTTCATACAGTGAGAGATGCGCAGAACACGATACCCTGAATTTTTATTATTCTGGCTAGTTCTGCTTCTGATGGCGGCGACGTATTACTTCTGTGTGAGAACAGTACTGAAGGAACTGCACCAGACATCAGCCGGATGCTCTTCAAAATAATTCCCATTGGTCTCATTATCGAGGGCCTCCGCTAATAACCGTCGTCCCCAAAGTGGTTCGAGCGAGTCCTGCTGTGAATCGTAGGCTCGCGTTTCTTTTTTAACTGCCAGAATCTACTGATAGGCAAGTGCCTCCTGTTTTGGGAAGCAATGAAATACGACATTGTTGCCTCTGCTCATGTTCGCGAAACCATATGTCGAACACAACGGCTGTATTGCTGTCATGCAATGGTAACAAATCCTGGGTTGGTAACTGCGAAGACCTCCTGTACTACTCACAAAAAAGGTACAAAACACAAATGGCACTCTAGTACTCAGTTTGGATTGCTAAACTGCGAGAGCCTACCGTCAGAGTGCAGAAGGCCCAGCCGACGGAACCGAGGATGACGTAGTTCCCCTTGGTTCGCTTACACGCCCACACTTTCCACGCGCACACCTGGGTGGAGCAAAACGGAGATTTCTTTCGCGTATGCTAAAGCTCCTGCTTTTACAACCGCGGTAAAAGGGCGGTGTCTTCTACAATAAATAAATAAATAAAATAAGAAGGGTCACCTATTCATTCGCCTAGGACTTCTTGAAGGCGAAAACCATATTATAGTTTGCTTCTCAGTCGACGGGTTGATCCTCCCCGTCCCCTCAGAAAGATTTCTGCACCTAACGTGGTTGTAAGGCGAAAGCCTTAGATTCTTCATGAAACGCTAAAATTGACCGTCTTCCCGCTTCGGCGGCGCCAACACGAGTGATGAAAAAAATCACAATCACGTGGTGGTGTCCCAATATGACGTCATGATATCACCGTGTGACGTCAGTATGACGTCACCGATCGCGAAAACTGTTACTGCATTATGACTTCATCACGAAGGCACATGATGACGTCATCACGACATCATCGTTTGGTCAAAGGTGGGCCGATCATGGAGGCAGGGTAAAAGTAAGTAAGGTGCCTCCGATCCTAGAGGCAATGCGAAACCACGATCGTGCGCAAATCTTTGGGTGGCTGGCGGGCCAGGATCAATACATTGACCGAGTTGAAAAAAAAAAGAAGATGACTTTCGCTTTCGAGTTGTCTTATGGGGCTGCAAAAGAAGCGCTGCGATCGTTTATTATTATTAACCCTTAGGTCGATTATATATGGTTATTGTAAGGTAATGCAGGAAATAATAATTCAAACAATCATTTCCAATCATGGTTTAGCACTGCCTCCGCGATCGGAGGCATTGCAAGCATTCTGCTCCTCACCTTGTATTGCACTGCCTCCGTGATCGGCACAGCTTTCATCAAACAACGATGTCATGTGTGATGTAATGGTGATGTCATATGGTGACGCCATCAGGTGATTATATTAACAGTGGAGCAGTTTGAGCTCGAGGTTTGGCGCTGGATCGTTCGCAGAAACTCGCGTTGTCAAGCAACCACTTGGCACAGCTGCGCCTGCGTTCGCCGACTGCGCTGCGTAGCAACGCATTGAAGGAAGGAAATGGGCAGGAGAGTAGAAGAGAAGTGGAGACGAGGACGAGAATAAAATAAAATAAAATTTCTTGACGAGGCGGGTTTTACGGGCCGAAGGCGAGCCTCCTAACAACTGCGCTATCCAGGGCCGCTAGCTGAGCAAGTATTTATTTTAACTATTGATTGTTTTGCTATAGGCGACACAACGAGAATATAGATATAAAGAGAAAGAGAAAGAACAGAGAGAGAAGGAAAGCATAGCATAGCCATATATAGTATGGTATAGCAAGGGGTTGCGCAAGGGAAGAGAGGGTGAGGAGAAGGAATTTGAGAGTGAGGAGGAGGAAAAGCCACCAGGTCTGCTGCTTCCACAGTGTTCACAACCACTAGTGCGTAGCTGCCCAATCTTTTACATCATTCTTGTTGACGCCGAGACTGGGGCACGCCGACGCCGCCGATGGTCAATTTTCGCGTTTTACGAGGCATCTAAGGCTTTCGCATTAGTAATGTCTATGTGAATTAACCATGAAATGGCATCTAATTCCAACGCCACTTCAGTTTTTTTTTTTTTTTAACATCGTGCCCTGCAATGTCGCTTTCCGTTTTTAAACTCTCACAAAGCTTGGACACATGTCAGGTAATCATCGTACAATGTCATCTGATATTAGCCGCAATTTTATGTACGTTAGGCTAAGAGACATGCGCCAGTCAGGACGTTTCATTTACTTTCCCAATCAAGGTCTCCGACGATGGAAAAGCTTGGTGAAGAATTAAGATAACATTGAGAGGATCCCAGAGCGTTTGAGGCGGTCGCTCACTGTAGCATTCATGCACTTTGGTACGTTCGAATGGCTCCAGCAGCAGTGGTGACAGCAGCTCCGTGAATGAGATTAGGCACTTAGGCATGGGACAGTACGAAGTACTTTGAATTAACTACCATTTGTTCTAAACAAGTACACATTACAGGACTGCATTGGTAAGCGCTGCTTGCTCTCAGTCCTTCCCATTTTATTCAATTATATGGACACTCGGCTGGTTTTTGCCGTTGCCGTCATGTGCCGGATATGTATATGTATGTATATATAAATAACATCCACGAAGAAGAACATGCCCAAGCGCGCCCCCAGGATGCGAGCCTGCGACCCCTCGCTCCGCAGCGCGCCGCGTTAGAGAACTTGGCCACGCGCGATCCGTTCTTTAGAATACTAACGCCAAGCTATTTATACGCACCATTTACCACTGGTGGTACACTGAGCTCGGAGGCGTTTCAGCGTGAGCAGTATCAACTGGGAGATTCCGCGAATGGCGTGTTTAAAGCACCGCGTCTACAAAAAAAAAAAAAGATTTTGCTTCAGTTTGAAAAGTGCCGTTCAGACGCGCATTAAAAAGTGGCCCATTTCTATACCCACTGACGATGTGGAACGCCGGTCAAACATTTCTTCGAACGCCATAGCGCTGCAGGGCAGGCAGAGGGGTCACTTCCACGCGCCGCAGTTTTCAAGAAAAAATATATATCTAAGAGCGTTGGGTTGTTTGCGCTCGTCCTGTGATACCTGTGCGTTCTTTTCGAGCGTCCATCCTTGTGTTTGAGCAGCGCGCCGCAAGTGACGAGCTGTGACCGTTGTTAGCTCGCGCTCTGCGTGTGTTCTTGTGCGCCCTTTGCGTTTGAGCGGCACGGTGCAAGTATCGAGCTGTTTGGCGTTCTTCTTCTGGCATTCTGATTTGTTGCTGTCTCATTCATTGCTTCGCCCTTGCGGCAAAACTGGGATTTTTTGTGAACAAAAATAACAGTGTTCCTCCACTTTCAGCCTAGGCGGCCGAATTCCGTTGGGGCCGAAATGCGAAAACACCCATGTGCTTATATATAGGTGCAGGTTAAATACCGCTAGGTGGTCAGTCATACAGGAAAAGCTCGTTAATTCGACGCCCGTTAATTCAGAAAATGGCGTAATTCTTAAGTGCTTTCTGGTCCCAGGTAGCATATGTATTGTTTAATGGCATCAAACTCTCGTTGATTCGGTCATCTTTGGTCGCAACCCGGTTTATTTCGGACGATCTTCGGAGCGCGGCATGAACGAAATCCGAAAATGCGAGACGCAAAGGAGCGAAAACAGCGTTGACGAACAGCCTAAACGGCCGCGGGTCAGTATCTTCTCTGCGACTTCGGGCAATTCACGTGCAGTGTCACAAAAAGCATACGTGTTGCAAGCAGTTGAAGATGAAGAACTTCAGCTGCGGGTCGCATTATCGAAGAAAGCTGGCTTTCTACATGGTGATGAACGAACCATTAGTCGCCGGCCATTTTTTTCGGCGATAGAATTATCTTCACTTGCGCGTAGTGGTATTGGCGGTGACGGTACGTAATGAGGGATCACTTCGGAGCAAGTTTCGCCCTACGACACGGAGCTCTTTAGCCGCGGCCACATTGTGAACGATGTCGCGAATGACGAAAATGGCGGCTGTTACACTGTTATTCTGAAAAATAATAGTGCAAATACGTATTCATCAAGAAAATGAAAGGGAATTTCTGTAATAGGCAATTGTTAATTGTTTTACGGATACCTTGATATTTCTGCATTCGATTCATTCCGACATCTTTTCCGGTCCCGTGAAATCCGAATTAACGAGCTTTTACAGTAATCCAGAATCCTTCACTTCGGCGGGCGTCGTAATGATATCGTTGTTACGGCGTATAAAGTCACAGTAATTATTATTATTATTATTATTATTATTATTATTATTATTATTATTATTATTATTATTATTATATTATTATTATTATTATTATTATTATTATTATTATTATTATTATTATTATTATTATTATTAGCCCCGTCACGGTGGTGTAGTGGTTATGGCGCTCGGCTGCTGACCCGAAGGTCGCTGGATGGAATCCCGGCCGCGGCGGCTCGATTTTTCATGGAGGCGACAATGTTTGAGGCCCGTGCACTTAGATTTAGGTGCACGTTAAAGAAGCCCAGGTGGTCGAAATTTCCGGAGCCCTCCACTACGGCGTCTCTCGTAATCACGTCGTGGTTTTGGGACGTTAAACCGCCGATAATAATAATAATATTATTATTATTATTAATATTATTATTATTATTATTATTATTATTATTATTATTATTATTATTATTACAAAGAACACATGTACCTATTAGCGCGTACAGGTTCAGCAACTAAGTGACACAACCAGAAGTATGCTAAAAAGTGACGAACCATGTGTGATTACGTGGCTCAGCGTTGTGGGGGAGAGCGAATTAAGAAGAGTAATAATAAAAAAATCAGGCGAAGCTTATACTAGACGCACAAGGATTGAAACATCGAACCTGGGCAATTCTGAAGAGTAACCTGGTTACTTCTAGGTTGTTTCTTGGTCTAGGTGGGGCGGGTTATTTCTAGTTTGCATCTCGGACGTTGCTAGGCTTTAGTTGGGTGATGGTACGTTGTTTCTACGTTGATTCTCAGCGCAGAGAGGTTCGAGTTAACCCACAGACTGTCACAGATACAACACGGATGTCCAAACTGAAGAGACAGAACCTCGCCCTGAAACCAAGCGTTCGCACCTCTCGTAGATCTGAAGGAAATTCGTCGTTGGCTCATGCCTTCCATCGCCTCGGGGTCTTCTCGCAGCCACGGTTGCCTTTGCCGTTCCCGGGCATTGTCTCGTTGTACGCGGTGGGGGTCTTCGGCTCGCCGTCGTCGCTTCGCAGCCATTTGTTGGGTAACTGTTGCCTTGTTCCTTTTTAGTGGACCAGTGGGGATTAGTGGGATTTACCCAATTTCTGTGGCACATACCTGTTTATGTTTGATGACGATTGTTTTCTTCTTCGTTTTTGTGGCCCAGTGGTGAGTAGTGGTGTTTGCCCAATATCTGTGACACATAGCAGTTTATGATGATGATAGTTTTCGCGTAGGCCGCACGTCACATACCCGTAGGCCGCACAAATTGCGGCTAGCTTAAACAGCTTCGCTGCTAATAATATCTGGAATTTTACGTACTGAAATCATCATATGATTACGAAACACGCCACACCGTAGTGGAGGGCTCCAGTAATTTCCACCATCTGTTGATCTTTAACGTGTGCTGAAATCGCACATTACTCGGGCCTCTAGAATTTTGTGTCCATCGAAATGCGACCCGCGCAATCGGGATTCGAACGTACATACGCGAGCTCCATAGCATAAAACCTTTTCTGCTCTTCTACCACAGCTGGGGCTTTTGTAAGCTATTCAATTATTTAATATTCTCTTCAAGGCGTAATGATTCAATTCTGATTGCTTCCAAGCGGCCTCTGCCCCCCGTCTACCACGACAACAGGCGAGCTGCGAGAGCCAAAGTCCTCAACAAATATTCGGATTGTGAAGGCGCGTTCCTTGTAGATGCCGCCAAACTCCTGCACAACCGCGCCATGGCAGCCGTGGTAAACAGGGGAGAGGTCGTGGACGGCATCTCGGAATAGATATTACAGCCATGGAGGAGGCCGCTATAGCCTTAGCCATGCGTAATCCAAAAGCCCAATTTGTCTTCGCGGATTCCCAGGCGGCGTATCGCAATTTCTCAATTCGTCAAGACGGCCGCTCAGCGTACTGAATACTGCAGCAGGCTGCGACCACTCGTCAAGAGGGTCGGTGAGTATAGCTGCTATGGGTTCAAGGGCACGCAGGAGTTCGATGCTATGAGCTTGCTCACGCCTCTGCAGGCCAACTCTTAAACGGGACCTCCGCTGCTTCCTCCACAGCGCAACTTCTCGCTGACCAGGAAGACCCCCAGCCGCTCCTTTCCTACTGATATCTTGCAAAACTGAAATACTGATATCTTGCAAAACATTAGGCATAGTAGACGCAATATACACCCACCTGATCGTAAATTAAATAAGGCAACGCAGGTCGCGCGGCGACGTATAAATTATTATCATTTCTGTTGTATCCAATAAAAGGTAAAATCGCGGTGACTTCATGCTGACGCACCGAAAGTTGTGTGTATATATTGCCAAGCAAGATGCTGGGTTACCAGATTAAACTGTTCGCCACGAAACGTTTCGCAGCTGCCTTCTTGCTCCCCGGCGACAACAATTTCCAAATCCTTATGTCTTGTCCAAGATATATCCTTCGGTGTACAATCCGCAATGTAAATTCTGTCCCCAGACAGCCACCTTATTTTATATGGTCTGAGAGTGCCAAGACAATCCCACTGTATCGGCCAAACACAATCCTACCATAGTCGAGTTGGAGGCGTCTCTGTCCAGCTTTGACCAAGTGCAGCAACAAGCCCTCGTCGATCGAGCCCGGACGGGGGCGAGAGCCAATGCTCTTCCGGACTAGGAGGTCCAACCACTAGAGAATCAACTTGTTAAAAAAATGTTTTATTCTCTCTCTCTCAGGCTTCGAGCAGGACAGCGCAGCCTCCCACTGCTCCGGTGTTTGTGTGTTTTACTCCCTTTGAGTGTTGGCAGGCCCACGCAACGTGATAAAGTGTTGGGTGTTCCCCACACAGCGGGCATTTGTTCTCATATGTTCGCGGGTAGAATTTGCTAATACCACTGACTAGAACGTCAGTGTAATTAAATGAGTGTCATGTGAGAGCGCACGTGTTCGCCTGTTCTTTCCTTAGCATTTACTAAAGGCAGTGCTTTTTTGTGTATTTATCCCACGCACTGGGGGGATAAGAGAGAGAAAGGTTAAGTGAATGGCGGGGAGATTAACTAGAAGAAAATGATCAGGTTTGCTACCCTTCGCTGGGGATGTAGAAAAGTAAGAAAGGAAAGAATGAGGGAAACAGTAAACAATATCAACGAGATACACACGTGCGATGACGCTATCCCATTCTATCTACTCTTGGAAGCGAAGCTCAAGCGTCCTCCACGATTTTTATCGCGAAAGGACACGCGCGTTGCGCAGCCGTCATTTCACTGCATGTATGTGTGCATGTGTGTGTGTGTATTAAGAAATATAACAGGGTTCGACTGTCCGCCACAAAAGCCGCATTATGATGGTGCCAATTTCTTGGGACCATTGAGCTGTCAGATTTCACTTCCAAGAGTAGTGAAGAAATAGCATAGTGTATTAGAGCAACGCGAGGAATAAACTAATTTTTAGTCGTCCTTGCGTTTACATAACATTCCACAGCTAACGCACGAACCTGCCGGCTCAGCGCATGTCGGCCTCTAGAGTTCCAACCATTCACGGGCTAATCTATGAGCTATTAGCGTTACCAACAGCAAGTAACGCGAATATTCCAAGCACTTCCGGTCGACCACTTACCTCTGGTTTTCCGAATATGCAGATAAAAGCTTCGAAAGTATAGAAAATCGAAACAATTGATTTAAGGTAAGAGTTGCACTGATTACAAGCTTCGGATATCGAAGCATACATTTATCATGTATGCTTCGATATAATGATAGCCATGATAGAATACAGCCATTTTTGTGTTGTACGATGATATAAGTTGCCTATTTACACAGTACCGATGGAAAGTCGTGGTAGAAGCCAACTAGCGTTAACAGCCGTCCCAGATTTTGCGAGGCTGTCCCGACTTTTCATACAGCATCCCGAGTACCACGCCGTCCCTGTCGGGACACCTATATGTCTCAGATTTGTTCCGGACCGTTCAGTTAGAAATTTTTATGTGATCCAACGCACGCCCAACAACGCGCGTCACGCTACGGAACACGATGTTTGTACGAATTGCGCGCACGAAGCAATGTTGCGGTGGCTAGCGGTGGCTGCGACGGGCTTTAGCCAAATCTGCTGAACTTCCGCGTGATGTTTGACAATATTTACTAGTACATTCTCCAGCCAGAGGAAGTGTTTCTCTCTCCTCTCTTTACCCCCCCCCCCTGCACTTTCCTAACCCTTAATAGCAGGCCAGAAAATTGATTCAGGCGGACTTCTCAGCTTTTCTGCCACAATGAGCCTTTCTCTCTCTCTGCGCACAGATGTTTAGGTGTTTTGATTTTACGACAAGTCGAGGCAAAAGCTTCTCCATCGGCGGTGCGCACCTCTGGGTTCTGGCGTCGGCGGTGTTGAGCCTCGCTAACTGGGAGACCACGGAAGGCAGCGTGTGGACGTGTTCCACAACAGCCGACCCACGACGGCGCGCACTACTGCGACAACGCAGGTGGTCGCCGCGGAACACGTCGTTTCGCCACTGTCGTTTCCTCCTCTTCGCGCTCTCCTCTCTATTGCCGTCTTTCATCCTCCGCTGCGTTCCGCGTCAACACCCTCTATAAAATTATGAGGCCTTAGCTCTCTCCATGTGACATCACACGAAGGGGCGGATTGCTAAAAATTCGGAGCGCTGTTCAAGAGAAGGTATCTCGCAGAAGCACCAAGGGGAAAATTTATAGGGGCGAAGCTCCTTAAGGCCGAGGCTTGTCCGTACGTTTGGCGTCCATGCGCACGGCACAGAACCGTGTAAAATCGAAACATCAGGTTTTAGAATGGACTGATATGAATCATAATGGTGACAAAACAATGTAAAACACCTGAAAGCACAAACTATATATACTAGTCGGCGACTTCAAAGTACACATTATGGACCTTAGGACCTGGCTTTGTCATCGACTCTCACTGTCCGCTGTCACGGTATATAGGAAACCATTGCTACTGTCGAAACATATATGTGTGCGTGAATAAAAAAAAGTTTTAGAATAGACGATGGGTCTAGCTTATGTAGGTGGCTGTTCCAGACACTGGGGTCGCTCAACCATGTTTGAGATATTGTGTCAGTGAACGAGCGAAGACCCCGTGCAGTGTCTGTCCTCGACAAGGGTACTGGGGGCTGTCTGGGGCATCCTTGCGGAAAACAGCGCAAAATACCGAGCACAAGAGAAATGGAAGCACAAACAGCGCCGACCTACAACAATGCTTTAATTTTCAACACCACGCTATATAGGCTAGCGCAGTGCAAAACGTTGGAAAGAAGGAACAATTAAAACAAAAAAATAACATAAACAAACTATCAATATCTTCAGAGTAACCCATGCACATTTTGCGTACAACCGTCAGATAATCAATTTCCTTTCCAGTCAAGGCAATTGAAGACCTGCTTCCGCACACGCTGCACAGCCTAGCCATTTCCAAAGCCTCCATAATTTCTCGTGTCAGCTGGTCCCAATATATATGCGCTAGCATATATTGCGTGGTGTTGACGATTAAAGCATTGTTGTAAGTCAGGGCTGTTGTTTGTGGTTCCTTTTCCCTTGTGCTCCGTCTTTTGCGCTGTTTTCTTTCCGCTGTGTCGTACCAACGAGCTCAAGCATCCACTTTAGCTGGGCATCCTTGTGGACGGACCGGGCAGCATCACCAGCGAGGTTGTTACCCAGAATGCCACAATGTCCCGGCAGCCATTGGAACACAACGTCATGTCGCTTCGATGAATAACTTCTCTCATTTCGTTTACTAACTGCTCGTGCACCCTTCGTCGTACCGCTGATTGCAGGCTCTGAAGGGATGCCTTAAAGTCGCAAAAGACAGCCCACGTTTGAGGCTGGACTTCCGCGATACAAAGAATAGCAGCACGTAAGGCGGCAAGCTCCGCTGCCGTTGCTGTCTTCCTGTGGGTTTCCCTGAACTTGACATTCACTTGGCAGGACGGAATTACAACAGCAACAGTGGAGCTGTCGGCGAAGACCGATCCATCGGTGTATATGTGCGTCCTTTGGCCATACTCCTCGTTGAGTAGTGACAATGCCCTCGGCCGTAAGGCCACTGTTGAATGACGGCTCTTTTTATTGCGATAGCAATTATATGGACAGTCTCGGCTGATTTTTGCCGTCGCCGTCGCCGCCGTCATGCACCGTATGTGTATATGTCTATATATATATATATATATATATATATATATATATATATATATATATATATATAAAAGCCACAAAGAAAAATAATTCAGAAAAAAAACGTCAGGCCTGCGCTGAAACCGCAGCACAGTCACAGCGAAAGCTGGAAGAGCGGCGTTCCTAGAGCCCGTTAAGCTCTCTTGGAACTACAATACAAGTACACTAGAAAGGTACCCACTACGCCATAAATCACAATTTTTGTGATGTTCAGAAGCACCTACTAAGCCATTAATCGTCATTCTGCGGAGAAACGAGGCACCAGCTACACGTCTGTAAGGCATTATGTGCGCTTTGTTGACGCGACGACTGATGACGATGAAGAATTATGGCTCAGCCCTTTGTAATGGGTTGGAATCTTCAAACGGCCCACCAGTTATGTAATTTGCATTGGGTGACCCCCGGTCGCTATTTCCCTCTACCGTCATGCTGTATAACATACGTTGACTTGGGAGAGAGACGGAGGGGGGGGGGGGGGCGAAGAACTTTACTGAGACCCGAGGAAATGGATCATGCGCTTATGGGCTTCCTAGGCAACCAATACAAGTGCACTTGCGAGGAACCCACTACGCTATAAATCATTGTAATTTTTGAGACATAGGGCAGCAGGCACTGTGCCATTTTTCGTCATTTTACGGAGAGCGTTGGTACCTGCTAAACGCATGTAAGGCATTATGCGCACTTTGTTGATGCTGTGCCTGATGACGACGAAGAATTATGGCAGAGCCCTGTAATGGGTTGGAAGCAAGGAGGTTTAAACCTCCTTGGTTGGAAGCATTCAACAACCTACTCGTTGCGCAATTCGCAATGTGTGACGCCTGGTTACAGAATTCGCGTTGTGCGACGCTTGGTGCTTATTTTACTCTTCTAGCACGCTATGTTGCATATGCTAAAGTGGTTCCTTCCCGACATGAAACCTGTATAGGACCTTTTTGCAAAGCAGTTTCAAGCACCGGCATGGCTCAGAGGTTGAATACTGGGCTCCCACGCAGAGGGCCCAGGTTCGAACCTCGTTCCATCCTGGAATTTTTCTTATTTCGTTTTTTTTTTCTTATTTCGAGCGATACTGGTTACGGACACCGGCGGCGGCGGCGGCGGCGGACAACTACGGCGCCAAAAACGGCCGGTGAAATGATCTCATAACAGCTTTCGCTGTAAAACTTTCCGACGCGCGGAATCTAACGGGCGACCTCCCGCTTTCCAGCGCGCGGCGTTAGACGGTTAGGCCACGAAGAGCCCCGTCTTTCAGCCTGCTAACGGCGAGCTATTTATATAAACCACTTACATCAGTATGCTTTCTGAGTTACCACGTAGATGGCGCGATGTCCGCGCGTGGCGCGCTTTGAAGATCGTGGCCCCGTTCCTGCGAACGTGGTCGCCTTCGTGCGCTTACCTCGAGGAAAGAAGGGGGCGGCTGGCGGGGGAGCGGGGGTTGTATGTCTTGTGCTTTCCCCGCGATATCTGCGCTGAAGTGACAGAGCGTACGAAGGTCGCTTCGACGCTGCAGCGGCCGCGTTTGCGAAAGGGGCGCGCTGTTCAAACGGAAATAAGTAACGACGGGGACAGTTAGTTCGCGCTCGTACTGTGTGTACGTGTTCGCTCGTTTCGTGCGTCCTGCTTTATGTTTGAGCAGTGCGCTTCCAGTGTCGAGCTGTGACGCATGATAGTTCGCGCTCGTCCTGTGTGCGTTCTTTTCGTGCGTCCTTTGGGCTCGAGCGACGCGCTGGCAATTTCGAGCTGCTTTCCGTTCTTCGCGTTACATTCCAATTCATTGCTATCGCATTCATTGCTTCGCCGTTGCGGCGAAACTGTGACTTTTTCGTTATTCCCGGAATTGTGAGGCGTGCCTCTGGTTGTCGTAGGCACCACGGAGGCGACAGTAGTCTTGCTGCTGGAGTAAAGGCCCACGGAAGGCATTCTCTATGAGTCGAAACAACCTTTGAAAACATGGCTTGCGGTCTGTCACTTGCCCAGTTAAGCGAGTGGTGATCGCCGGGCACATTCCAAGGGCTGACGTATCGCCTCCCCCCCCCCCCCCGAAAAGCACCATGAAAGCGCGGACAATTTAGAGTAGCTGCATTAGTGCGCCAGCGAGCGCCGGTTGTGGTCCAAAGACCGAGTAAGAGCCAATAGGTGATAACACAAACAGAATGTATTCGCAGTTAAGGCAGTACAAGCATCACACAAACATGCACACTCGGCTGGTAGCAGTTACAAGTCACAATATATCTTAGATGGTGTTTAAACACACGGGAACCAAGCAAACACATCGCGCTCTACAAATGCAATCTCATGCATTACAAACTATTCAAGAACAGGTAAAGTCCTGAATATTCAACCACGTATCCAGCCCTCAATACTTCGAACGTAATTTGAATGCTTCTCTTCCGGGAAACACTCACACAAACTCCAGTGCTGATAGTCGTTGTTCCCTTCCGTCGTCGGTCCCGACTGTTTTTCTTCCAGAAAACACTCACGTAACTTGTAACTTCTCATACGGCGTCATCATCCGATTCTTCCAGATCGACAATCAACTGGCCGCACTACATCATAAACACGTCTTCTTTGGCCGACGGAACCACTCCCAACATAACTTCACAATCTCCGGACAGACTTCTACTCGCTGGTCGTCGGTGCACGCTTATATCCCCTCGCTCGCGGGTTCCAGAAGCGTCTAATGTGTCCTTTGGCGTGCAGCACAGCCAAAGCTAGGGGAAGATTGAGATTTTTTTCGAAGGTTCCAATCGCGGCGGCGTCGCATCGTGCTTTCTTTCGAGATGGTTCCAGACTTTGCCGGGCGTTTGGTCTGGTTGTCTGCGGCTGTTTCGAGTAGGTGAGGAGGTGGCGAGACGCTGGCGTCTTTTAATACTTGTTTCTTTTTTCGTTGCACGCGCTTGTTGAGCAAACTACTGGCGCCATGGTTTCCCGATGTCGTCTGAAATCGGCCGCGCGCGCGCCTAGTTGACGCGCTCGTTTGTGACACGGTCTGATACACGTCTTGCGAGACGTATTGCGATACACATACAAAATACCAAATGAGTATCTAAGATACTAACATACATGTATCTTCGATACTCCACAGCACTGGTTCAAGAGAAAGCTGCAACCAAGGAGGCTTAAAAAATATTACGAAACTTTGTAAATTCCAAAGTGTGTTCGGCAAAAGCCTGTGGCCATTCGACGACGGACGCCGCCGCGTCGCGCTACAGTTGCGCAGCGCGCGTTGGAAGAAGCAATACGCAACTGTTGCTATGCGCCGCTGTGCTATCACGTGATTGCTTAGAGAGTGTGAGGGGGAGAGGCCACAGCTGGCACCGTTCCAGGGCACGGACGGACGACGGACGCCGCGAGTATGAGACATTAGAGATTCGCCTTAAAACTGACACTAACATTCTACATTTACGCATCACTCAGAATTACCTTCATTGTTTCACACGGTTGTTGGGCGATCGCAGTATTTTGTGTCTTTAGATATACGACGCATTCTTCAGTGTATCCGAAACACAGATAATTATACACGCCTTGCGAGATAAATCGCGATACAGATACAAAATACCCAACGGGTATCTAAGGTAATATCTAAGATACAGTATATTCAATGATTCTAGGGAAAGCTGCAACCAAGGAGGCTTAAAGGGGTGGCAATACCATATTTGTGGCTTGCGCGTTCTTTGCTGTAAGCGTTTCCTATAGCTCCACGAAGCATGATACACGCACCAAGACTCACGTATTCTCGCTAAATAATTTATTATCACCTTTTTATGAGGACAACTTTTGGTTACGGTTTTTGGCCGCCGAGGTTGGGCAGTGACGTATCAGTGTAGGGGGCTTGGTCGCGTGACCACACAAGGCTGTGACGCACTTAGCCAGGAAGCGATCGAAACTCGGTGAGTGATGTAGACCAATGCTTTGCCGGTACGTACGTTGCGGAGGTGGCGGGGGTCCGGAGGTGACTAAAGTCACTACAGCAGATCTGGTGTGACGTCATTACAACATTTGCTGCCCCTGCTATAGAGCTACGTCAGTGTTGGCGCGCTAGCGATGGGTCTCGATTGGGAGAATGGTCATTTAGGTACATACTTGGAAGGGTAGCGCTAGTAGACACGGACTAGAGGAAAACACACGGACACACAGACGGAAGCGCTCTAGCAACTGGTTTTTTGTTGAAAATCTGCCCTACATATATACATCGCTTTTATGGCCACGTGACAGTTTTAGCGCACTGACGAATTGAGGAACATAATTTCTTTTTCTGACAACACTATCGACGGTGTGCTGACACATTTCGCCCCTTCTTTCATTATGGTCTTTGCTTCGATGATTTCTCGAGTGCACTTATCTTTGTGGCGGCTGATTATGATACAATTTGAATAAACAGGTGAACAACCACAATCATTGCAATGTGTGGACAGGTGCCCATCCCTGTATCGAGCAACGCTTTGTTTGTGCTCCCGAAGCCGATCATTGATACAACGGCCCGTTTGGCCGATGTATTTCCCGCGACATGTCAGTGGTAAACTGTATACCACGCCTGCTGCGCATGGCACGAAAGGACTTTGGTGCTTTTTCTGGCACCCTTTCGGCTTTTCTGTGGCAGGATCGGTGAGCTTACACAGGCGGCTTAGCTTATCGGGTGCTGAAAAAACCACCTTTACGCCCTCCTGACTCGCTACTTTTTTCAGCCTGTGCGAGATCTTGTGTATGTAGGGTATCACTGCCACCTTCTCCTTTTTCCTGGATGCGGAGGCAGGTTCAACATCCGGGTGGCGAACTTTTGTGAGCACTTTGCTCGCAACGGAGACGAGCACCTGCGTCGGGTATCCTGCCAAGTCCAGCCGCGCCGCTTGTTCTTGCAAGCTGGTTGCCACTGTGTGAACACAAGACTTCCGGACGGCATTTGTCAAGCAGAGGTTTACAATACCGCGCTTCACCAACTTTGAATGCGAGGAACTGTACGCCAAAAGCGGCTTGTTGGCTCGGGGGTGAAAAAGGAGAAGGTGGCAGTGATACCCTACATACACAAGATCTCGCACAGGCTGAAAAAAGTAGCGAGTCAGGTGGGCGTAAAGGTGGTTTTTTCAGCACCCGATAAGCTAAGCCGCCTGCGTAAGCTCACCGATCCTGCCACAGAAAAGCCGAAAGGGTGCCAGAAAAAGCACCAAAGTCCTTTCGTGCCATGTGCAGCAGGCGTGGTATACAGTTTACCACTGACATGTGGCGGGAAATACATCGGCCAAGCGGGCCGTTGTATCAATGATCGGCTTTGGGAGCACAAACAAAACGTTGCTCGATACAGGGATGGGCACATGTCCACACGTTGCAATGATTGTGGTTGTTCACCTGTTTATTCAAATTGTATCATAATCAGCCGCCACAAAGATAAGTGCACTCGAGAAATCGTCGAAGCAAAGACCATAATCAAAGAAGGGGCGAAATGTGTCAGCACACCGCCGATAGTGTTGTCAGAAAAAGAAATTATGTTCCTCAATTCGTCAGTGCGCTAAAATTGTCACGTGGCCATAAAAGCGATGTATATATGTAGGGCAGATTTTCAATAAAAAAACCACTTGCTAGAGCGCTTCCGTCTGTGTGTCCGTGTGTCTTCCTCTAGTCCGTGTCTACTAGCGCTACCCTTCCAAGTATGAATTTCCAACTCGCCCAAGAAACAGCACTCCTAAAATTTAGGTACACTTTGGAAGTGAATTAAAATATATTCTAAACGTTTGCGGTGTCCGACCCTTCGTGTGGAGTGTCCTTGCATACAGAGGAAACCCACAACAGGCTTCTTATGGCCTCGAAGTTTGATGGCACCACCCCATTAAAGAAAACCGATACTAAAACTCTGCACTTCCGCATCACTCGGAACAGTGCCAAAGGAGAGATGTATGACTTTTTCATTAATTCATTCACTGCTATGGCTATCGGTGCTTCTTTTGTGATCCAATGCCGGAGGTGAGTGTCCGGAAAGTAATACGCAAGAGTTCGCGTGGGGGCTTTTGTTCACGGCGCAACAGGAAGCGCTGTGCCAGTACGCGGCCGCGTATAATAGGAATGCGGATATGTCACTTCGACAGCCAATGGAGCCAATGCAGCACAGGAGATGCCTTTCTGTTATTTTATGCAACCGTTATTGATGTCCTCCTTTTGTGACGTAAGTTTCTGCTTATATCTTAGCAATTTATAACACGCTAGAAATCTGATCACACGATTCGTATATACGCTGACAACTCCGTATATCTTTATTCTAAGATCACGTTTCCTATCTTAGGAAAACGAAGTTGTGGCGGCCGTGTGTCCGAAAGATATGGCGCCCGAACCTATCTTAGCTGTTCCTCCGACGTCACTGCAATGGTCCACATGCAGATACACTGCTGTTGCAATTTAGAAAGGCCACCGCCTGTTACAGAATGTTCATCCAATCAGTACCGTCGCAATATTCAAATAGAAAATAACATAGAATCCGCTGATTATTTACTGGGCGCAAGTTGTTGCATACTCCTCGGCTGGCGGCGAGCAAATTCGATACCACCTCGCCCGTGAGTTCGGAGACCTGCAGCGAGGCGTGCGGGAGGCCATCGCTTATGGCGAGGCTTCGGAACGCGACTACTCGTCACCAAGCCGCATGCTCTCCTTGCCGTTGGCGTCAATGCCTCTCTGCGTTAGGTCCCTTCTCACGTGGGAATCCAGGGCAATTAGCAGGCAGACGCACTGGCGAAAGAAGTGCATCACTCCACCGTTGCTGTCGGCCGTGCCGTGGTCGCCTCAGATTATTCGAGGCACACCTTGAGGCGGCTACTGCTGAGCTGCCACCCCGACGAACTTGTAGCCAGGATGGATTCACCGATCCAGCTGCACGTACGGAGTCTCTCAATGATAGAGAGGTCCCTTCTACTGCGTTTACGCATTGACTGCTCCTCGCTTGCGGCCCGGCGTCATCGGTATGACAGAGCCTCGTCACTTCTGTGCACGGCGTGCGGGGCAGACGAAACGATTGAGCACTTGTGAGTATGCCCAGCACTTCAAGAACAAGAGCCGCCCAGCTCGGCGCACTCCGTCGCCAGGGGCTACCCGCGGCGACCCAGAGGGACCTCCTATTCCCTGCACAGCACCATACCCAGGTTTTTAAGGCGGTTCTTCGCTTCCTTGGGGACACTGGACTGGACAACCGGCTATAGAAGTCACCCGCCACGTCCTCGGTCATTGACGTCATTTCTCCTCTCCTTCACATCTTCATTACCCTCTCCCCATTCTCCTACAGGCGCTGAGCCATGCTCCCAACTAGGGCTGCAGGAGTTTCGTCTTTCCCTTTCCTCAACCCCTCTCCTCCTCCTCCTCCTACATCGCTTATCACATCGTTTGCGTCTAGATAGCGTTTACGCCTTGACATCCAGCGCACATTTCACGTTGTGCGCCGTTGAAAGTCAGGGACAACGTACAGCGATATAAGTGACATACGAATTCGCTGACAGCATGGCTTACGCCTCGGAGGAGGGAAAATCGCCGCTCTCCCCAGTGCAATGAGATATGCCCATATTTGTCTAAGCATACGTTCGTGAGCGCGGATGCGTTGCCTTGTAGGACGTTTAAATATCGCTTTCAACCGTATTTCTTCGTTTTTTTTTAAATGTCAACGAAATGCATTTGTTGCTTTAAATGTTCATTTGTCCACGTTTATGTGACTTTCGAATGAGGCTTTGCTACTCGACTCGGTGTCCAGGGACAGCATCTTCAGAGGCTGTCCCTGGAAAGGACGCTGTGGAAGAAACATGGCCATCACTTCCAAGGATAACTCCTGCAGAAAAACTGGAACGCGCACCGGTAGTACCACGCTCCGGATCTCGCCTAGATGAGGTGACAGAGCGTGATCGTGAAATTTTGATGATGATCAAGTCTCTCATCAATGCTATTCGCACGCTTGTAGGCAATACGAACACGCCTACAGCACTATGCGCAGTGCAAGTATTGGATGCCCTGAGTCCAGTGCTTGCCAGCTTTGAATAGACACAATGGCTCGTTCAATGCCTTCATTCCGAGATGAAGTACGTAGTGCGACAGTTTTCCAGTGGAATGCCAGAGGACTTAAATCACGGATCTCATGTTTTCGCCAGTACGTTTTCCGTAACAGGTTTCCTGTAGTATTATTATGTGAACGAAATTTGTCAAAAGCGATAAAGCTCTCTGGCTACGAAGCCTTCAGTTCATCGACTTGTGGTGAGTCCAGCAAAGTAATTGTTTATATCCGCACATACTTAAACTGCATTCCACATTTCGTGCAACCCCATAATGGAAATCAGTACGTGTGCATCCGCGTTGTGCAGAAGAAGGTAGCCTTCACGCTTATCGGCGCCTACATCTCACCATCGGGTCGGTTAGACGGTGAAAGACTGCATGACATCTTGATGGCGACACCTGGACCCTGGATTGTTATTGGTGATTTCAATGCTCATGACTTGCTTTGGGGTAGCACGAAAATTGATTCCAGAGGCCGGAAACTTGCTGAATTCGCCTCACGCCACGAACTTAACGTTATGAATGACGGCAGTCCAACGTATTTACGTGGTTCGAAATATAGCAGTTGCTTGGATCTTGATGTCACGGAATATACAGTTGCTTGGTGTCACGGCGATTCACTCAACAAGTGCGATGGTTCACTGATATTCAGACTCAGGCAGTGACCATATTCCAACGTATTTGAAGGTCACAGGTTTTACAACTTCCTCCTCATCATCTAACAGAAGAGTTAATTGGACAATGTACAAGACAAAGGTGGAAGAGGCATGCGATGATATCGCGTGCGGCCTCGAGGAGGTAATTATAAATGTGATGGAAGCGCTTAAGTGCGCCTTTACGTACGTATCAAAACGTACAGATTTCGATGTGGAACTTGAGCGATTACGAACAATTCGTAGGCGGGCTGAGAGGAGATACAGGCGCACTAATTCGATTCGTGACCTCAGAGACGCTCGACGTCTACAAAAGAAAATCCAACCTCGAATGGACAAGCTGCAGGACCAACGGTGAAAGAAATTTTGTGAATCACTCGGTCCTCGCAAGCCTATGTCGATTATATGGAGGACGGTGCGTGGCCTTGGCTCGACTCCACAACAACAACATCCATTCAGCACATTGGCTCTCCATCAAGGCCATCTGCAGGTTGACGTTGCCGAAGATTTATGCGTGAAGATTGCGGACAATGTGGTCGCCATGAGTGACGAAGTTCTCGGTGATGTTCCTGTAGCGCGCGTCTCTGAACTGAATGTGCTTTTCTCACTCGAGGAACTAGATGCGGCTCTAGCCACCTGCAGGCGTTCATCGTCACCTGGGCCGGAACACATTACACACGCTGCTTTATGCCATCTTGGAAGACGCGGCCGAGACCAACTACTCAAATGCTACAACCAGTCATCGAACGATGGCGTCGTTCCCGAAAGGTGGAAGTCCAGCCGTTTGGTGCCGCTCCTCAAACCTGGAAAGTCGCCGCTTGATCTGGCATCATATCGACCCATTGCGCTGTCCAGCTGCATGGGGAAAGTAATGAAAAGAATGGTTCTGACACGCCTCGAGTGGTACCTAGAGCGCTACAATATATATCCAGAGGCTATGGCTGGTTTTCGAAGAGGCCGCTCTTCTATTGATAATGTCATCGACCTTGTAACGTCTGTGCGCAACAGAAATACCTCAAGCGCATCTCGGTTGCAATGTTCCTCGATCTGAAAGGTGCATACGACAACGTAACGCACGATGCCATCCTCGATGCCTTGGCGAACGTTGGAATCGGTGGAGAAATGTTTCGATGGATTCGGAGCTACCTACTGAGGAGATCCTTGTTCGTGCATACTGTGGAAGGCCGCACCGTTGACCATTACACCACTCGTGGCGTTCCACAAGGCGGTGTTCTCAGCCCTACGTTGTTTAACCTCACGATCATTGGCCTTGTCCAAATTCTACCTCGATCAGTCAACCTCTCTGTATATGCTGATAATATATGTATCTGGGCTTCAGCAGTGACACGACTCCAGGTACGCGCACGGCTCCAGAAAGCAGCGAGAATAACGTCGATGTACCTCCATGCTCGAGGCCTCAGAATTTTCACCGAGAAGTGCGCCTTAGTCCCTTTTACCCGCAAGCCCATGATCTGGTATCCCGTTTCCATCGACAACGTGAGGCTTTCGTATACGAGACGTCACCGATTCTTGGGCGTCATATTCGACAGAGATCTTTTGTGGAGTGCTCATATCTCGCACTTGAAGAAGAGGCTCACCTCTATCACACACGTAATGAGATTTCTCGCTGGTAAAACGTGGGGCACATCAGTGTCATCTATGCTTGAGCTGTACAGAGCGCTCTTCTTGGAATATTTGCGGTATAGCACGCCCGTGCATTCCAACGCCGGAAAAACTAACATTCGGGTCCTGCAAAGCATTCAAGGCCAAGTAATCCGCACATGCTTGGTGCTACCTCGGTGTGCCAGCACGGTAGCAACGATTGCTATTGCTAAAGACCACCCGATCACGGCATATATAACTGTTGACACACTCCGGGCACATATCCGTTACATATCCAGAGTGCCTGACCACCACCTCGCTAGCTTGCCACTTGAAAGACCAAAGGCAGCATTTTCCAAGGTTGCTGCGGGTAACCAGCATTCCATCTCGTGGAGATTATCGCCCGGAACCATACCACTATCTCCGGAGTGGTGCATGAAAAGGCCCACTGTGCACCTTGAAGTGCCGGGGATATCTAAAAAGGCAAGCCTGCCATCTGCAGCACTCAAGCAGATCTCACTGGACCTTGTGCATTTGTCGTATGCTAACCGAATTCATGTTTACACGGACGGTTCGGTCTCGGGAAGTTCGACAGGTGCCTTTCTGATACCATCTCGATCAATCACCGTCAAGTTCACGACATGTACGGGCTCCGAGCTCGCCGCTCTTGGAGCCGCTATGGAGCTTGTTATGCAAGAATCCCCTTGTAGATGGGCCATATTCTGCGACTCCAAGGCAGCCCTTCTATGCGTGCGAAGTCTACGACGTAAAAACTACCACCAGTTGGTGTCTGATATCAATGCAATTTGTCATCGCGCCGCTAATCAAGGACACGACATTGTTTTACAATGGCTGCCGGGTCACTGTGGCATCAGTGGCAACCACCTCGCTGACGACGCTGCCCGATGTGCCCACGATGGAGCACCCACACTCTTCATACCCTTGTCAAGAGTAGATGCAGCTAGAGAACTTCGTCGCATCGCGCATAATGCCACGCTTGCGCACTGGAATTCTCCGCTTAACTCCAATTCTCGCCCTAAGAACTTTGAATCATTACTCCAGCTACAACTGCCATCCAAGATTTCTCGACGTGACGCTACAATGCTGTGCCGGTTCTGAATCAGTGTAGCGTTTACTAACTCATTCAGCCATCGCATTGGCATGGCAGATTCAAACATGTGCGAAAGCTGCAATTGTATAGAGACTATTGAACATCACTTGTGCCACTGTGCCCAATTTGATGAAGATCGCCGGACTCTCCAGTGTGCCCTGAATAGACCCGGATGACCGGCCCTTTAATGAAGCAAAGATCTTAGGAGCCTGGTCGCGTAGCATATCAGCCCAGAAAGCCACACGAGCCCTCCTGCGGTACTTGAAAAGAACCTTATTGAGCGACCGCCTGTGAAACTCGGCACTGTGTGTGTGATGTGACATGTGTCTATCCTTCTCTCTCTCTTTACTCCTCTATTCCCCCTCCCAATGTGTAGGGTAGCAAACTGGACGCATTGTCTAGTTAACCTCCCTGCCTTTCCTACATTCCTTCTCTCTATCTTCTCTCAGCTTTTCTGCCATAATAAAGCTTTTCTCTCTCTCTTCTCTCTATCTTGAGTGAATAGTCTCTGCGACATTTGGTGAACCTGACGCGAGTTCGCGAGATCTGCTCAGCCACCACGAGATTTGGCGTGACCTGGCAATACATCGCGAGACCTGGCCACAACATAGCATCACGTCATGAATTATATCATGTGACAATGTGAAGTAATCAAGAACGTCATGCTGTAACGCTATCGTTACAACACAGATAGCCGAAAATTAGTGTCATCGTGACATGACATCATGTTGGCGAAGTCATCATATGACATCGTCCACTTCATCAAATGTGGGACCGATCCCGGAGGCAGTGAAACAACGGGCGATGTGCAGAAAGCTTCCAGGGTAAAGGGGGCTCGAGAATGCCATTGACTGAGAATGTAAACGTAATTTAATGGGTGTCATATAAAAGCCTACGCTTTCTTCTGTTCTCTCCTTTATGTTAACTAAAGGGACTGCCAATTTTTTTGTGTTTATCCCATGCGCTGTCGTGATGAAAAGGATTGCAAACAGTGTGACAACTACGCGCTCGGACGTACGCGTTTGTTTTAAATGCTATTACCGTGGGGGTGATAAAGGTTCTAGTGTCGTCCACGAATCTATCACAGATTACTCTGACGCCTTTTCATTATCAGATAGGTGACAAGCCCTTTGAGGTCGCATGCGCTCTCCGCTCGCTCGCAGAGAGCGCATGCGACGAGCCACACAGGAAGGCGGCAGGTACAGACAACCAGAATTTGCCGTGGTTGCCAAAGAAATGTTTTCATAAAAAAAGCATGCACATGTTTGTCCAACTCAGGACGGAGGTCTTCGTTTGAAGTGAAGCCGGTTTACCGTTAGAGTCGGAAGTCTTAGAACTCATATGTCACAGTAAAAATCAACTTTATAAGCGGATTATATGCAATGTCACATGACAAGATTGACCTGTACCTCTAGAAGTGGATGATCCTTTGAGCTTACTGACCAAACGGTTACAGTGGTCTCAGTGGTTAACATCGTGCCCTGAAATGTTCCTCTCCGTTTTGATCTTCTCGCACACATGTTGAATGCGCGTCACATGTTCATCTGGAACCATCATGGGATATCTGTCGCAGCTTTATGTATATTAGATTAAAAGACACAAGCCGTTGATGATTTTTAATAAAGTTTTACTGTCACCATATATGGTGGCTCAGAAGCTTATTGCAGAATTGAGAAACGTTTGGGAGGATCCCAGAGCATTCACAGTGGTCACTTGTCGTGGTATTCATGTAGTTTTCTTATTTAGACCGGCTCCGTTAGCAGCTTATGACTCGTTGGAGCGGTTGTCTTTCTTTTTTTCCCCATCTTGAGACGCTTTTAGTTAACATGTAACTTTTCTTTGTATAGCTGCTTGGTGCCGTAGAGTGTATTACTGCAGTCTACAGAAGTTCGCGTCTAGCGTTTGTGTAAGTTATACTGACGCAATTTATAAGTATTCAGTTTATAAGCGTCTCTAGCGCTTGCCTGTACCGGTTCAATAAACTTTCCTTTGTGGATCGATGTGATAGCTCTAGTACGGTAGAGTACAAAGTACTCTGAATTGGTCGCATTATTCTTCTCAACAGATATTCTCGGCCATGGCGGCCACATTTTTATGGGGCCGAAATATTTTGCACGCATGTACTTATAGATTGGTGAATGTCTACACAACCCCAAGTGACCGAAATTATTCCGGCAACGTCCGCCACAGCGTGCCTCATAATCATATCGTGGTTTCTGGCGCGAAGCTCCCGCAAAGACCGTTATTATTGTTAACAAATATAAGAGGCTGGCCCATTCTGCATCATCTTCAATAATGAATTGCTAGCGTCCCTCTGTTTTTGTAGTCTCGATGCAATATAAAGCCGACCCTTTTTTAAAGACGATAGTCTTTCTTGGGGAACTTAAACGCAGAAATTTTGGTCTGTCTTTCTGTTTGTCGGCACGTCACTCGATTCAGCCACCCGGCCAAAGTTGAACCACTTGCCCAAGGGCCAGCCATCTTGAACGGCTGACTAGGTTCATACTTGTGTACATTGTTGATCAAAAAGCAAACGTTACGCATATCTGAGGCGCAACATCACTAGGTCACTAGGTAAGTATTAGGTGGTGTGTTCCTTTGATAGAAAATACATAGATACGTAATTCTAGAGACCCTAGTTTCTTAAGCTGCGCTGAAAATGCGACTGCGCTGAAACTTGCCTTCCTCCGTGCCCTCTGCACGAGCGCATTGTTGTGTTTCGGTTTCGGTTCTCTATTGCCCTGTACGAATGCCATGGGGCGCCGCTCTGGCATTCCTGTTTTACCGAGGCGACGTGTAAATAAAAGAGTGTGTGGAGAGTACTCGTTGAGTGCGGACGTTTCTGCTGCTTCGGCGCTTCGCGCCAAACCGCGTGTTCGGGCTGGCTGGCGCCCCCGCCGGTCGCGTTGGTCCCCTCCGCTCTTCGCCTGCTGCTGCCCCGGGACTATCAGCCCGCAACACAGCACTCATGTTTCCCGACGTATTGCCAGATGGTGTCCATATCTCACGCAGCGCCTCTTCTATCGTCTTTAGACGACATTTGCAGCGAAGCACGCAGATACGCGTCCATTTTTTTTTGTTCCGTGAACATCTACCACAAATAGTACTGCCTTGCCGTGCCAATCCTATTTTTCAAGTGTACTACATTATTTTACTCATCTGAGCCTGATGATTAGGCTTTTCGCAACGCTCGCAAAGCGAGTGCCATCATTCACGATTTAATATTACTATTCTTATTTTTTACGAACAGAAACTGTGTGATAGCATAGACGTCCAACTGCGAAACAAGGCACAACTCAATATTTAGGTGATCACTACTCGCTGAGCAATTGTATTACTTCATCCATTGTACCCTCACAACCAAGAGTATATGGACGAGTTCCAAGCAAATACAAAGCAGTGCTGTTGCGCTGCAGGAACTTTTGGGGAATGGAGGTGCGTACTTCCATCGCCACAATTGTTAAGAGCTCTGTAGCGTTTCGCGTGTTTTCAAATGGCCGAGCTAGACGTTAGACGCTACGAACGCTTTCACTGGCACCCGTCGCGTCTACCCTATGGCCCGGCCATGGCCAAACAAACGAAACGCTACACTGCACGAAATAATCGTAGTCGGGATGAAAGGCACCGCCACTTTGCATGAAGCTTTGTAGTGCAGGAAAGCAGCCGCGTAGGTTTTCCAACTCGTCCGTTACAGAACAGAATGAATAAAAAACATGCGCAAAAATATTATGATGCAACAGGTGGCAATTGTTGAGCTTAAGTGAAACCTAGAGCGATGATATAGGTTAAGTGAAACCTACAGCGATGGCCGTAGATAATATTCAAATGCATTCCTTGCTACCAACCACATCACAATGCTCGTGAGAGTGATATCGTATTGGTATAGCGCAGCTCAGTTTTAGCATCAAGAAAAGAGGCTACAGCGAAGAAGGAAACACAGGCAACAGAATGAGCACTAATATTAGCGCTCATCCTTAGCGCTCATCCTGTTGCCTGTCTTTCCTTCTTCTCTGTAGCATATTTTCTTTATGCTCAAACTGAGCTGCGCTATACCAATACGATATCACAATGCACCAACTTGCCCATTCTGCAGTACTTCTCGTGAGATAGTTGAGAACTCCTGGAAATTAAAGGGCTCCGCACGAGGTGACATAACGAATTTTAGTTAGACACTGGAAGTTGTTGCGCGCCCAATAAAGAGCATTATGCCACAAGAATGTTTCCAATCGGTGCATTAGAATATAAGAAAACGAATGTCTTGAGGTGGCGCGAAACCGTGATGCGAGGAAGCGAGCTTGAAGCTCTTGCCGCTCGTGCCGTGTAGCCTTCGCAAGTCAAATCCTTTCCCTGCCCTCTTCGGCACGCGAGCGGGAGGATCACATGACGCATACGCAGGACACGTGATGCGCACACAATGTCACGAGCGTATGACGTGCCCGAACCGACCCGAGCCCCCGAGACGAGAGCGGTATTGTGGCGGCGTTCTTTGCGCTTCATCTCTCTGCAAGTTATGCAGAATGCGCCCTCGCCGATCACTTGGCTTTCAACCTATTACTGAACACGAAAGCTGCGACATTAGCATGGACGTGAGACTAGTTAGATGCGGGAGAATAAATGAGCCTAATGAGCGCTGGAACGTGGTAGAGAATTTGTTTCGTTGTAGCGGTGGCGTCTGCACGATACGCAAAGCGCGAGAACACGAACACATGCGAAACGTAGGTAGGTTAGTCTCGCATCTCGCTGCGATTCGCAGTAAAAATTGAAAAAGAAACCGCACACATTCCGTTTGTGTGTTTTATTATTGCTCTCAAGCTTTATTAATTTATGCAAGCAACAAAGTACACAAACTACACGTCATGTCGAATAATTATCGCAGTGTCACGTGCTACTGTTGGCGACGTCAGAGCACAGTCGTCTACGTAGTGGACTGACGTCACAGCACTACCGTCTACGTAGGGCCATCCCCTCGTGTACGTGATCCCCTCATTCTCTGACCGCGCGCCCGCGAGAAGGGCAAGCAGTGTTCAGCTTGCAATTTGACTCATTTCCGCGGCGCGTAGCGTTGCAATTTTCGGCAGACCTGATCGTGAACGCCCAATGTATGCATTGCGCTCGTTAGCTCAAAATTGTCAAACCTGGTGAGGGTCCCTGTAAAGACTCTCAGCAGACATTATGGTGGTACTGAATATTTTGTGGTGCTTTTTTTATTCCGATAGCATTTATATGGACTCTCTCGGCTGATTTTAGGGGCGAAGCTCCTTAGGGTGAGGGTCGTTCCCTCCTCTGTAGTAGTAGTAGTAGTAGTAGTAGTAGTAGTAGTAGTAGTAGTAGTAGTAGTAGTAGTAGTAGTAGTAGTAGTAGTAGTAGTAGTAGGTGTGTAGCCAGCTCTAGTTTAATGGAGTTGCTCGGAGGATTTCACGCGTGACGGGCGTGTCGCCCGCAATGCCCTGTTCGCCCGCTCAAGACGTACTCGCGCCTCTCGCCGTCGACACCCCGTGACGGCTGCCTCGTACGCCACGCCGTGCGCCTCTCATCGACGGGGCTTCGCCGCCTCGTCACCGACGTGCATCGTGCCTCTAGCTGATCGTGGTCCCGTCCGTGAACTCCTGTGACCGGCTCCCCAATCTTTCCTGTCCTCTTCTGTCTTCGTCGCGCCTGTCGACATCCTATCACTTCCTTTCCTATTTCTTTCTACTTTTCTTTTATCCCCCCTTCCCCCACCCCTATAAGGCGTTGAGCCGTGCTCTCGCAAGGGCTGAAGAAAATAGCGCCTTCTTCCTTTCCTTCAACCACACATTCATTCTAGTTTATTGAATTGCTCACTAGATGAGCAATTCACTAGATATCATAATTTGCAAGACATCGTAGTGTTCCTTGATTTATTCACACTAAAAAACATACTTTGCGGGCGATATACTCTAGAGAGCTTTCAACTTTTCGTTTTAATGTGAATATAAAAGAGTGTGTGGAGAGTACTCGTTGAGTGCGGACGTTTGTTTGCTTCGCCAGCCAGCCCGAACACGCGCCAAACCGCGTGTTCGGGCTGGCTGGCGTCCCCGCCGGTCGCGTTGGTCACCGCCGGTCTTCGCCTGCTGCTGCGCCGGGACTACCAGCCCGCAACAAAGCATTCACGTTTCCCGACGTATTGCCAGATGGCGTTCATATCTCGCGCAGCGCCTCTTCTATCGTCTTTAGACGACATTTGCAGCGAAGCACGCAGATACGCGACCAATTTTTTTTGCCGTCGCCGTCATGCCCCAGATATATATATATATATATATATATATATATATATATATATATATATATATATATATATATATATATATATATGTTCATATCTCGCGCAGCGCCTCTTCTATCGTCTTTAGACGACATTTGCAGCGAAGCACGCAGATACGCGACCAATTTTTTTTGCCGTCGCCGTCATGCCCCATATATATATATATATATATATATATATATATATATATATATATATATATATATATATATATATATATAGAAAAATAAAGCAAAACAAAGAAAAATAAAGCAGAAGAAAAAAATTCCGAAGCAACCGACCGGGGATTCGAACCATCGACCCCTCGCTCCCCAGCCCGCTGCATTGAGAAACTCAACCATGCCCCATGCAGCTTTTTGGGGTCCCAATTCTCAAGCTCTATATTGTCGACACTTGCAGCGCGTTGCTCAAGCACAAGGGCGTAACAACTGCGACAACTATTAGTTCACGCTTGCCCTGTGCATGCCTGTGCGTTCTTTTCAGGCATCTTTCTTTGTGCTTCAGCGGCGCGCTGCAAGTATCGATCTGCTTCTTGTTCTTCGTGTGACATTCCAATTTCTTCCTATTGCATTCAGTGTTTCGCGCTTGCGGCGAAATTGTCTTTTTTTGTTAAAAGAGCTAAGTCCACTTTGACTGAAACTGACAGAAACGCAGTTTTTGGTAATGACAATATGGTCGGGCCTGCTCCAACAATTTTTGCCAGAGTATAGATGTCACCAAAATAGCTCAAATCTATATTGTGGCTAAAACCTATATCGCCTACTGTCGTCGGTATTCAGGAGTAAAATTTGTATTTGGTTCTTATTGGATCATTTCATTTGTGCTTCAATTAGCTCGTGAAATAAGTCTAAATCGCAGCGAATGAACGATATAGAAATAATTTGCGACAAAATTAACACCATCCTTGTGCTCCCATCCGTGTCGTCCTTTGTTGCATGGTGTAATGCGATCACAAGACTGGTACAGCAAGTGGTCCTTCCAGGCCAAAGACATGTTATTCTAGACTTCCGGCAGCGTTTTCGTGTCCTTGGCATCTATTGAATGGCCTCCAAAACTGCTTCAGCTCTTCTTCTTAGCTCGTTTTATGCCGCACCGTTTTGGATCAATTCTTCTTCAAGCAATAGATCGACGGCCAATATCTTCATTTCAATTGTCTTCTACTTCAAATATACCGTCCTGGAACGAAAAAGGATATGCTACTGCAGCGCCAAACTCGAAAAGAAACACTAAAAGGCAGAAAGAAGTGGAAAATTCGGCATCTTACCCTTCATATTCTCGTTTTCCCCTACAACATCATGTCCATCAGTAAGTGCCAATTCGCCGAAGAAAAACCATTTGCAGAACGAAAGCACAATAGCAAAGCAACTGGGGCACAAATGAAGCAGATTAGATGTGGCCATATTAGTTGTTATGGTCATGACTGTTGACGCAGCGCTGGCTTAATGGACCTGGCTCAGTTTGATTCAAACAGGTGCATGATTTGGCCATTTTATTTTTAGGGGCGAAGCTCCTTAAGCCGTGGGTCGTGCGTCCCCGATGCATGTAGTAGCCACCTCTCGTTTAGTTCGTGAAGTGCCCGCTAGATGGCGGTACTTGCATATGATGAAAACACGGCTCAAGGCCAGCTAGATAACTGAGGACGACGAAGTGGGAAGCTCAAGCAGCAACCACAATTTCTCTGAGGAAGACGACGCTCGGGTCTTCGGTTCTTCGGACGTGTTCAAGGCCGGCTAGATAACTGAGGACGACGAAGTGGGAAGCTCGAGCAGCAACCACGATTTCTCTGAGGAATACGACGCTCGGGTCTTCGGTTCTTCGGACTTAACGCCTGATGCTCACCACCCCTTCACGAAGCAGTTCTGCCAGTCCGATCCCGCAACCCGTTCCTGCAGTGGATACTCCTGTCCACCGCTACAGTCGCCGACTGCGAGGCCTTAGTCCCGAGGCCATTCCTCTGGAACTTCTCCAGCCAAGCCCTACATCAGGAGAAATGGCTACCGCCGGCGCTTCACAGGTGACTGTTGAGCAGCCGATGCGAGATGCGAGATGTTATAAAACTATACTTGTAGTATGATGAAATATGATGAAAAGATGTGATGTTATGAAAATATGAATGATGTCATTTAACATTCCTCACGTGTTTACTTTAGTGGGGCGAATTACTCGTATTCACGGTTTACCGATGATGCCCTCCGGAGCTTCGCCCCACTCATCATCATTCACCCCGTGGATATGCTGTAATTTTTTTATTCTAAAGGGCCTTTTTGAGTTCCTGTTACAGTAACGAATGGCCCTATTTTTACTACAATTGTTTTAAAAGTGAAAGGTATTTAGGCGTGCGTTACGCTTCCGTGAAATTCAGGCCAGTTCAGGCTCCTGAATTTAGCTCTTTTAGAAAAAGAAAACGCCCCATTTCTACCTTTAAACGATAATCAACACAAAACCAAAATGCAGCTTTCAGATGAAATACGGTTATTGCGCAGGCAGATACTATGGGAATGTAATTTTCTCAACAAAGACAGTTTTCTAGTAAAGGCAAGTCAAAAACACTCAACTTGGACTTGCAGTTAATTTAAGTTTGACCCATATTCATGCAACAGTGACGCTGAAGGTGGACGCAACCGGGACTCTGAAGGCAGCTAGTAATCATCAAATTCCCGTTGAATCATTCAGCTGTCAGCCATCATTTCCAGTCGCAGTGAAGAATAAACGTCGTGTACGACAGCAATGTGACGATTTGAATGAGTTTCTACGTGCTATACGTATTTTGATAAAATCGCACAGCTACATTTATTATCTTTGCTTTTTCCTGCCGTTGCCTTCATTTTATTTTTATTACCTTTATGTTATACCCTGTTTAATTTTCGCTTTTGTTACCCTTCTTGCTGCTTTTTGTTGCTCTTTTTGTTATGCCACATTCGCTTAATGTTTCTTAATGTTTCAATTAATGTTTCTACATTCACTACTTCATTCACACCGCCGCAGCTCAGTGGTAGAGCATTGGACGCGTTATTCGAAGGTCGCTGGTTCGGTCCCTGCCGGCGGCATGTTATCTTTTCGTCCACTTTACTTTCTTCACATTTATATTCTAATTACTACAAATAACACCCCCTATACTTTCCTTGGAATTATTGTCTGTTAGTTCTCATTTGTATAGTGTCTAACAAAGAAAAACGAGCCCTTAAACGTCACCTTATTTCCTACATTCACTACTGCACGAGATCCCGATTCAGTCTTTAACAATGGGACCTACTTCTGTATACATAAATGTTGTAATTCATTTAATGTCAAAATAAACCCACTTCTGACTGACTCTGAACGCATTGACCTCGCCTGCTCAACACACGCCGGCGACTAGGTTCACGCTCTAATATTATCAGTGGCACGAGCAGAAAGTAACACTTTTGTTTGTCATCGAACCATTACCGGTCGAGGACGTACTTCCGGTTTTTAGAATATTCAGGAAAAACCTTCTAAAAAACAGAAATTGACAGCTGTGGAACAATACGCCGAACGCAACGACAGAATTTCTGTGATGCAATATAGTAAAAAAAGTGGGTTGATAGCACGAGAACCTGCTGTAAAATTCGTGAAGTGTAAAAGTCATAAACAGCGTATTAATATACATCTTGAATCAGTAAGCGGCGGGATCCTTCCGTCGCAGTGCAGCAGACTTAGCTGACGGAAACGAGGACGACATACTTCCGGTTGGTTCATTTCCTCGCTCACACTTCCGCTGGGCATGCATCGGTGGAGCAAAACAATAACTTCATTCGCGTATTCTAAAGCTCACGTTGGCACAATCGTTGATATGATTACCCTGTTCTCGACAATAAAGTCTGCCCTAACTAACGAAAACTACTTCAGATTGGCTTTAACTTTGTTCTTCAAAACGCCACGGTGGTCTAGTGGTTATGGTGCTCGAATGCTGACCCGCAGGTCACCGGATCGAATCCCGCCCGCGGCGGCCACGTGTTTGATGAAGGCGAAAATGCTTGAGACCAATGTGCTTAGATTAAGGTGCACATTTGAGAACACCAGGTGGTCGAAATTTCCGGAGCCCTTCTCTACGGCGCCTCTCATAATCATATCGTGGATTGGGGACGTTAAAGCCCAGCAATTATTACTATAGTCGGTGACAAGCTAAGACTAAAAAGTAAACTGTACCGCTGTCCATTTGTATTATGCACATCCAACTACGGCCGCTCTTTACCATGACGTAACGGTTAAGACGAACCAATGAAAAATGCAACATGGCGCCGTTCGCGACGAGAGGCGAGGTACCGCTGCACCGGGACCAAGACCCGTCATTTCGATTTTCCTGCGGTGTTTGTTTCTTCCAGAAGAAGCTATTTCCTACTGTTATCCGCACGTACCCAGCATCATCCTCGCCGGTTGTCATCCGATGCAGTAGAAGCTTGTGACTGTGCCGCGTTTGACGTGCACCGAAGCGGCAGCAGCTCGGAGTGTTTTACAACGCTTTAGCGCGTTCCGTCGATTCGGCACCGTCAAGTTGCAACACGGCGTGTGTTCCCTCCATCGTTTGGACACATCAAGCATATCGCCTGAGGGTCACCACATCGGCGATTGTCGTCGCGTTCATTCGTGTGCAGTGAGGTGAAAGTGAAGTCGGAATGTGCGCGTCTGTGTACGATTTACCGCCCGCAAAAGCCATGGCATCAGCGTTGCCACATGGGCGCGTGTGTGTGTTGCTTGGAGCTCGCGACGTGGGAATCTTGGTGATCTCTTGCGATATGCGCCGTGCTCTGCGCCCATATAAGCGACGTATGTGCGGACGAAGCGTGAGAGAAAGAAAGCGACAAACATAGCCCGTTAGGGCAACACAATGCGAAAGTAAACAAACCAGGTGAGGAGAATATGCAGTGGTGTGCAATTTATAACAAGAAAGTAATTGTGGTCATCTGGTACGTTTGTGATTATTTGACGTGTGCCTATTGGCGCAGTTGCGTCGTATCAATGGAATTTAGTTCCACCAGCCCAGAATGATGTGCTAGGTGGAAGTCCCCGTCGCGTAAGTATCGCGCTCGGTGCACGAACGCCTTACAATGAGAAACGCCGTGCGAGGTAATCGTTGTCTACAAACCGTGAAATGATGCGCTCGCTGTGACACGTCGATTGCATGGATCGTGGTCGTAACTGAAGTGACGCCGCTAAAACAATTACTGAGTGAAAAAAATGCTTGTGGTTTTAATGGCGTTGCATCATACTTCACGATATCATATTTGGAATTATCGCTTTTGTCTAACGTGCGTTTTTCAGGATTTCGCGTGTATTGTGTGCATGTTTTGCGCAGTGATAATTTGTTTATATTAAACTCGTGAAGGGGGCTTATAGTGCATAGACCCTTTTTTTAAGCGCTTAGCGCTTCTTGTGAAGCCTCACCCCCTCACTATGCTTCACGAACAAATGAGGAGGAGGGAGCCGGAGAGGTGGGGCTTGACAATGTACGAAAGGAATGTGCTTACTGATTGTGTCCACCGAGATTATCTACATAGACATGTATATGTTTACTTTTTTTTTTCTTCGAGGATGCACGTGCTTTTTCTATGTCCGAGTGTATATTTGTGGTCTTTTGGCTACTGATTTTTTCATTTCTACTTTTATGATTTTTTTGTCTCCCTGCCTGCACGGAGGACGATGCTATAAAAGCGCATCGAAGCCTCGTAAATTTTCCCTTGATAAAAATCGGTCTCCGGTCGAAACGTTGACAAATAAACTGTCTTTTGAGAAGCGTGTATCCTTTTCCTATTTGTCTTACGGCAACCGATGACATCCTCTTCACAATCTACGTATAGATATATATACCTTCGCACAGACATATGTAGAAGGTAGGGGCCCCTCTTCTAACAAAAGTGGGCCCCCCTGCTGTAATGCCCACTGGGGCGACGCAGGTATATAATAAATAAATAATAAATTAACTAAAAATTCGGCAGATCTCACGTACCGTGGGAGTCGATATTATGCGAAGCATGCGGCGGGTAGATGACTGTGGCGTGAGTTTTTCACATAGCGACACGTTATAAAATGACGCTAAAGATATGTATAAATTTTATACGCACACACATATATATGTTGAAGAGCCTCATATGTGTTATATAACCAGTGTTTTACGGTTGGGTAACGCTGCCAATGGCAACGTGGGTATTACCAACACCAGAAGCGGTAAGCTGACAGTAGTGCTTATACGTGTCCCGAAAACGCACGCATGTTTCACGAACCCGTGTGCATGTGTGCAAGAAGTTCTTGACAGTTCTTGAACAAGGGCATCATCGCCGTGATTAGTGAGCACCAGCAGCTGGTCATGAATTGTTATAGGATCCGGTCGTGATCGTGGTGACAAGGGGTCCATGTGTAGTGAAGTATGTGGTACAGTAGAGCTGTTGGAATTCGTGGATGCTTTGGTCATTGTGTCGACAAATTGTCGGTCGACAAAGCCGGCGACGTGTCGGAACCTGAAGCCACCCTTCGCGTTGGTGAGGTATAGGCCGTCGAGGCTGGTAGGCCTGGATAGTGGTACGTAGACCAACATCAGTGGATGGTGTTTGTCGTATTCGTAGACTATACCTGGGCGTAAGTGGCCTGCGTAGCCTAGTCTACCAAGCGGCTGTCAGTCAATCTGGCATCGTCGTCGGTCAGCATGAGGCCATCGCCCAGCCTCTTAAGAAAAGAAGAGGAGACTTCATCGTTCTGGTGGACGAAGTGCACTTTACGATGCGCTGATGTGGATATCATATCTAACTTTCGTTAACATATTCCTCCGGGTTCGAGCAATGCTTCAATATAGCTTGCTGAATCATAGGAATACAAACGTAATGTTTATTAGACTGCTATAAATTCGGAGCCAACACTGGAACTACAGACGTCAATCTGATATGACGCCCGTATCGTAGGAGTACACATCGTAGGAGTATCATGTAGTGTTTATTGCTTTCTTGTAAAATTAGATAGCCAGCACCACAAACACAATTGACGTTGCACCGATATTACGCCTGCGTAGGCTGTTTTTCCAAACCAGTTTATAGACCTGGCGTGGCTTAGTGGTAGAATACCCGATTGCCATGCAGAATGTTTGGGTTCGATTCCTGCTGGGATCCTAATTTTCATTCTTACCATTCGTTGAGTCAACGCTGGCGATGTTGGTTTTCCTTAACGCTCTAGCATTTAAGTTACCAATGTCTGTTCTCGCCGTTCCTGGGTAGATATAAACTGTCAATCACCTGTGGCGCATACCCGTACACCGCGGCCCGTGGTAAACGGGTATGTGCCACACGTGTGTAGTGGAAAGGGTTTGACGACGTACGCGACAAAATTTGAACGTTATTCATGGCATGACCCGGCAATCATCTTCGTCAAATCCTCTTACCCTCCCATGCAAATTTTGGTCTACATCAAGTTAAGGAGGCGATCATGAGAGCACCCCGACGTAGGCGGATAGATAGATAGATAGATAGATACGTAGATAGAAACGCCCAAAGTGTCAGAGGTTCGCTAAGAAATGCTTCGCATTTAAAACTTGAACGTTCAAGGGCTTAAGGTGTAATGGCAGTGCCAGTGCAAGTTGTCGAAGTAAGAAACAATCCCACGTAAAGCTTTTAGTCAATTCCAATTTAGCCGCGTACACCTCCTTGGCGTGAACGTAACGGCACGCATGCAATGGCCCCCACAGTTAAACGCCATGTGTGCAACACGCTTTTATTTCGTTGAAACAAGACGTCAAATGAAGCCTTGGCGTTTTCCTCAAACACGATGGCAAGCACGGCGACGAGAGACGAAAATGCGGTATTTACGGCAACACAAGAGTCGAAATTCTCAAAGGCGATCTCAGACCACTTCGCCATACTTCGCTTTGCGTCACAGTTGCCGTAGTTACAGCAGACAGTGAAGAAAACTGGCGGCGAGAGTTTCGCAAAAAATTACAAACGACCTTATTAAATGTGATTAATGTCCCTATTTTGTCCTGTGAAACCGTAAAATAACGATTCCTTTATCTTAAGTTCTATGTTAAATCTGGCATTCTTTGTTTTAATACCATATTAGGTACTGCTCAGAAACATCACCTTTGAGATGTACATTACTTCTTCGTATAGACTCCAAGATGAACGCGGCGGGGGGTGCGATTTAAACACATATATTGTTACGCTGACGCTGAACTCCGTGCCTTCACAATATGTTTTATCTAGCTTTGCTTTCTTTATTTCAATATCACTTCAGTATTGCAAAATAAGGTTTATATGCGTGAAAATTATTGCTATTGTTTAGGAACTACTTCGTTTGTAGCGCGGAGGCATGCAAAATATGAGCAATGCGGCCTCGTGGGCGGAGCTTATATTCATTCTTAGGCTGTCACCGACTATAGTGTATAGGCGCCTCTAGCGCTTTTGTATGCTGGCCCAGTAAATTTTCCTTGGTGGAGTAACAATATTAAATCGTGCTGCAGGTTTGCTTGTTTGTTGGGGACAACCTACCACTCTATTTTTGTGCACTGCATTGTTATATTACTTTTTCAACTTAGTTCGAAGTACTCATAGTCAGGGGCGTAGCCAGGGGGTGTTGGGGGGGTTCAAACCCCCCACCCCCGAAATTTTTCAGTTTTGCTTGCGTATATATACACGCGCACATACAAACGCACGCACGAACATACATAAAGTATGGTTGAACCCCCCCCCCCCCCCGAATATACAGTACCCTCAAATGTATAATTCGAAACACATACTTCCTACCACTTTCCACTTTTAGAGTGCGCAGCGCATTAAATCGTGTGTTAAATGCGAAGTATTTCTTAGCAAACCTCAGACACTTTGGCAGTTCTATCTACGTATCCATCTGAATATCTATCAAGCTAGCCGCCTATGCCTGGGCGCTCTCCTGGTCGCCTCCATAGCTTATAATGTACTAAAATTGTCATAGTAGTGTATCAGTGTATGACGAACACGATTCGCTGGTCACAATAAGAGTAACTCACAACGCCTGTCGCGTGTCATGAAACCCTTTCTATCAGTCACGTGTGGCACATACCCGCATACCACAGTTCATGTTATGCGGGTATGTGCCACAGGTGATTCACAGCCTCAATCAACACAGTAACCGCGAGCATATACATTGAAACGCAAGGCAAGTGAGGGAGCTGGAGGCAGAACTCCCCTGGAGGATATTCGACTGTCATCCACTCGTCCACGTGGTCCGCCAGAATGACGCAGCCTTCTCATCATTTCTTATGATGCTATGCGATGGCCTCATGCTGACCGAGTATGACGTCACATTGATTAAGAATCGCTTTGTGACACACGAAGAAGCCGCCGCTAAGTGCCCTGAAGGCATACGGCTATACTATAGCAATGCGGACTTCGACCGCTATAACGCACGTTGCCTCGACGCTGAGCACAACGTGTTGCGCATGCATGCGATAACAGAACTGGGTATAAGCACGACAAGGTACGCAGGGATGCCCTGACTAAGGTGGCCAAGATGAACGCAAGCGACATGGGTGGCCTGCCGACCTCAATTTGCCTGAACATAGGCAGGCCGTACATGGTCATGGCCAACATCGACGTAAGCAACGGCCTGGTTAATAGAAACATGGGCACTTTGTGGTACATCGAGCATGACGACCACGGCCACTTCGTGCGACAGCGGCTTGAATTTCCAACGTCCACGGTAGGCATTGTCGTCTCAACCAGGACGAAGCCCATCACTACCGCACGCCCCTGAATCTAAGTAAATGTTCCCATGGTAATGCGAACCAACACCACCACGATATACGGTAGAAAAATATCTCGCGTAAGAAGACACAGTTTCCCTTTACGCACGGAAACACTATAACTATATATAGGTCACGAAGGGCCATATACGCACAGGCAGTCTACGGATAGGAAGAGCGCCAACCACTGAAGTTGGTCTGCGTAGTAATTTCCAGTGCTACCACCCTCGGCGGTCTATACCTCACCAATGCAAAAGGTGACTTCAGGTTCCGTCATGTCGCCGGCTCTATCGACAAACAGTTCGTCGACGACGTGACCCGGCTCGTCGGGCCTCTTCGACCGGACTACCACGTTCATTCGATGCCACAACCACAACAATCACCTCAGGCTCGCTGCTCTCAATGTATAGACTACTTTACGGACGGGTTTCGGTGCCGCCATGCTGGGCTGTTACGCTTGCCAACTTTTATCTTGGACAACTAAGCGAACAGCGTTACGTTGGGCGTATACACATGAAAACTGTTGGGTTGGTGCATTCGGCGTTTCCTGACTTTATCAGTTCGCGTCAGATATACAAAAAGAAGAAAACATTCGTTCAAGACCCCATGATGGCGGCGCCCATATGCCTTACGTAACATAGTCTATAGTCTGTGCAGGAGCACGTGCAGGACCTCGAAAAAGGCGCTCTGCTCACAGAAACGGGCGTGTTAGCACTTTCTGAAACCTGGAGCGATGAGCCCACTGCTTTGTCCACAGCAAGCGGCTTCATTGCAGGTGCGGAGGCGTGGGCACATATTAAAACACGGCGATGCGCAACTTCAACGTAGGCCGCATCTAAGTTCGCCGGCCGCTAGAGACAGGGCACACAGAGAAGGAGTGGGATCGGTGAGGGCTGCGTTGCGCACATCAGTTACAATAACAAAGACATTCCGCTCGCCGCCATATACCTGACAACTCTCAAGAAACCCTTCCACACATGCACACGGGTTCGTGAAACATGCGTGCGTTCTTCATCATAATGAGCAAGTATAAGCACTACATGTCAGCTTACCGGGTCTGATGTTGTTAATACCCATGCTGCTGTTGGTATCCTCACGCAATTGTAAACAACTCGTTATAAACACACGTGCGTCTCTTCAACGTATGTGTTTGAGTATACCATTTGCACATATCTTTAATGCGATTTCCTAACGTTTCGCTCCATGCAAACAATTACGCCGTTGTTAACTTCAGCAGCATGCTTCGCATAGCATCCATTCCCATGGTACTTGGACTCTGCCGAGTATTTTTGCAATGAATTATTTATAAATTATTACTACTCGGAATCTTACAGACAAAAGTGATTTCTCCGTTGTGGCTATGGATGCGTGAATAAGTCGTTTCGCTGAATAACTTTAAATTCTCATATAATTCAATATTGTTATGCCAGGGCTCCCAACCCAAACTTCCTTGCTTCGACAAGGAATTCAAGCTGGTAAAACGACTGACGCAACCAGCGTCGACACCCGCTGATGCAACGAAGCGGGAGTCTTACGCAATCCCCGGCAACTCCGGCGATGAGGCTGACTCAACCAGCGTCAACACCAGCTGATGCAACGAGGCGGGAGCCTTACGCAATCCCCGGCAACTCCGGCGCTGCGCCTGACGCAACCGACGGAAATCTCTCCCGCAACGTGCGGCAAGCCCTCTCATCCGCGGATCCGGTTCGAGCCAGCGACCAACGGCGGTTCCTGATTGGAGGCTTCGCGCTCCTGGCTGATGCAAGCGATCGCCCAGGGCTATAAAAGAACCAAGCTGCGCGGAGAGAGAGAGACAGCGAGACAGCGAACGAAGAAATCGCGGGTCGTCGTCGCACCGCTGTGAGAGCCCAATAAGCTGTCGGCCCCAGCACCGAATATGTAACGCCTCTGTATATACGTATATAAATTTGCCTTAACTCACCGTCGCCTTGATCGCTCCGTCTATCAGCTCTGCGCAGAAGCAGTCGCAAGCTGAGACACCTGTTTCCCAACAGTGGATGGCAGCTGCGGGATCGGCCGGCGTCAGCTACCTCGATGCGGTGAGTGCCTGATGTTTTCCCTTCAGTTCACCAGACTTCTCTAGCACAGGTTATCGTAGTTTAGAGAAGGTTGTGTGAAGCATTGGAGTGAGCTTTGATTGTTTCGAGCCAAGTCGGAGCGCTTTGAAACCAAAGTTAATGCGGAGGGCGTAAACACGGCAGGTTGAGAATTGCTTGCGTGTCTTTCTAGTAGACTTATAGGGGATACGGCAAGTAGATTCTAACGAGGGCAAATAGCGAGAGGCTAGTGTGAACGATGGAGAACCTTAATGTGAAGGAACTCATCGAAATTTGTGAAGAACTCGGCGTTACTCTGGGCCGTGCGAAGCGAAAGCAAGCGATCGTTGAGATCATGCAGAAGGAGGGAGTAACGGCTGAGGAAGTCGATGAGGCCTGGGCGGATATCAAAGAACGCCGCGAGGAGGCCGAAAGACGAGAACGAGAACTTCGTGAGCGTGAAGAGGCGGAAAGGCAAGAACGCCGCGAGCGCGAGGAGGCCGAGAGACGAGAACTTCGTGAGCGTGAAGAGGCGGAAAGGCGAGAACGCCGTGAGCGCGAGGAAGCCGAAAGACAAGAACGCCGCGAGCGTGAGGAACGCGAAGAGCGCCTCGAGATGAAAAGAATGGAATTGGCACTCCGTCAGTGTTCGCAAGCGCCTAACGTAGCTTCTGCGACGGTTCAGGCTAGTGGACATAGAATTCGGGACCAACTGCCACCGTTCGTAGTGGGCGAGGACATGGCGAAGTATCTCGTAAAGTTCGAACACGTCTGCGATAGAAATGGCATCGAGCGGTCTCTATGGGCACAGAACCTGTTAGCTCTTCTCCCCGGGGAAGTATCCGACGTGATAACGTGCTTGTCGAGGGAGGCGTTTGAGAGCTATGACGAGGTTAAGGAGGCCCTGTTGAGAAGATATAAATTGTCACCCGAGGCTTTCCGGCAAAGGTTCCGGTATGCAAAAAGGGGGAATGAGTCACACGTTGACTTCGCGTTTCGTCTTAAAGCCGATTTAATTGAATGGCTCAAGGGCGAAGATGTCTATGACGATCGCGATAAAGTGGTAGAGTGCATAGCATTGGAGCAATTCTACCGCTGTATCGAGGATGATGTCAAGCTTTGGCTGCAGGATAAGCTTGGAGAAGTACAGCTAAACAAGGCAGCAGAGTTAGCTGAAGAGTACTACACTCGTAGAAACTTGCACAGTAGGGCCGTGCGTGTTGAAAAAGCTGAGAGAAAAGAGGGCTTTTCGAAAGAACCTGATGACCGGAAACATGCTCCGCACCGTAATTTTAGAAAAGACCCGTCTTTTACGAAGGAGACTGTGAGGGAAGGGCAAACGGAAGCGCAGCAGTCGAGTGAGCTTCCCAAAGAGCGCACTGATACTACACGGGCGTTTGAGTCACGGAAGCCGCTAATCTGTTACAATTGCAAAAAAGAAGGGCACATCGCGGAATGGGAGCTATATTGTGCCAGGAAGATGACACTGGTCACGAAAGACCAGTTTTGTATTTAAGCCGAAAACTGAGCTGCAGGGAAGAGGCATATAGTACCTCTGAAAAGGAATGTGCCTGCCTCGTGTGGGCTGTTCAAAAGCTGGCCTGTTACGTCTCCGGTTCCAAGTTTGTGGTCGAAACGGACCACTGTCCTCTAACCTGGTTGAATAACATGTCGTCCAAAAGCGGCCGGTTATTAAGGTGGAGCATGATATTCCAACAGCACAACTTGAACGTTCGTTACAAGAAAGGAAAGCTAAACGCGAACGCAGACGCACTGAGTCGCGCGTTCTAATCAGTGCCGTCTTCGGCTATCCTTTCGGTTTTTCGCTGGCAAATTGGGCAAAATTTTGTCCTCATTGCGGCCTCAGCTGAGCGCTTCCGTCCTGAGTGATCTCAAGGGGCCAAGATTATTTTGAATTCTGTTTCATTGCGTTTGTTACACGTGTAATATTTTGAGTTCTGTTTTTAAGAGTTTTGGTGTCTCACATGTGCCTCTTGATATAGAGGGAACAAAATTTCGACATAAAGGTAGCTAGGAATATATTATTCTATTTAGGTCTGGTGTTCTGTGGGGTGACCGAGGGCACTTGCTTGTGTCGTGTGTTGTCTGTTGTCGGACCGTTCTTGACAAGTTGCAGAACGATCAACAAGTGCTGATACGAAAGATCGTCAGAAGAGACGAGCAAAGCAAGTCGACACATCTTGGCGACAAGCCACTGGAGCCGGGATCCGGCCTGGCGACTGGGATCTGTTCACGGAACGAAGCGTGGAGCCAAATGTCCCCATGGCCCTGGAGGTGAACCTGGATGGACCTGGCGAACGAGCGCGCCCGGCATCCGAGCCACGTGGAAGCAGCTCGTCTTTCCGGCGCATTGTCTGGCGGCGGGGGTGCTGTTATGCCAGGGCTCCCAACCCAAACTTCCTTGCTTCGACAAGGAATTCAAGCTGGTAAAACGTCTGACGCAACCAGCGTCGACACCCGCTGAAGCAACGAAGCGGGAGTCTTACGCAATCCCCGGCAACTCCGGCGATGAGGCTGACTCAACCAGCGTCAACACCAGCTGATGCAACGAGGCGGGAGCCTTACGCAATCCCCGGCAACTCCGGCGCTGCGCCTGACGCAACCGATGGAAATCTCTCCCGCAACGTGCGGCAAGCCCTCTCATCCGCGGATCCGGTTCGAGCCAGCGACCAACGGCGGTTCCTGATTGGAGGCTTCGCGCTCCTGGCTGATGCAAGCGATCGCCCAGGGCTATAAAAGAACCAAGCTGCGCGGAGAGAGAGAGACAGCGAGACAGCGAACGAAGAAATCGCGGGTCGTCGTCGCACCGCTGTGCGAGCCCAATAAGCTGTCGGCCCCAGCACCGAATATGTAACGCCTCTGTATATATGTATATAAATTTGCCTTAACTCACCGTCGCCTTGATCGCTCCGTCTATCAGCTCTGCGCAGAAGCAGTCGCAAGCTGAGACACCTGTTTCCCAACAATATATATGTATGCCGGAAATACCGACGAAAGTGCTAAATTTGATGAAATGTTGTTTACGTCACATACACAGTAATCACCAATGACGTTCAGGATTTCCTCCTAAATCAGGGAATGGCAAGTGCCTGTCTACCGGTATCACTATACTCCCTGTCCTTTACGGATGGCGTGATTGGATTTACGTGGGCAAACCATGCTTCGGTAGAAGTTTAGGTAAAGAAAAGCACGCAGCAAGTGTCGAAACCACGCGATATATGATAAAGCGCGTTTAAACTATGCGGAGTACTTGCCGTTCATAAGATTCGTTTGCCATGCGGAGAAGAACCGCCTAGAAACTGATTCCGTTTGTGTTGTGATATTGTTGTGGGAAATGGACGCTTAGTTATCGCTCCCGAAGAGCAGCATGAACACTGCGGTGCAGCACGTATCATTGTATTGCGGTCAATAATTTTTTGTAGCACTTTGCTGAATCGTTCAAAGCTACGAAACACTGGAATATTAACGGCGAAGCTTCTTAGAGGCTCGCCGTAGTTTGTGTGTCCGAAAAAGAAATTATAATCGTCATCGTCACCCGTCAAGCGCTTTCTACATCCTCTCCTACATCTTCGTCCTCTTCTGCTTCGCTACCATATCACATGCGCCTATTTCTCCGGCGTGGCCTGTCATAACTTTAACAGGTTAGAGAACGATTACAGAGAGCGTGAAAGAAAGAGAGGAAACTTGTTTCCGAGGCATGACTCGAACCTGCGTTCCCTCGATCCGAAGGCGAGCGTCCTAACCACTCGTCTATCCAGGCACGCCAGCAGAGCATAGCATAGCCTTGTATAGTATTGTGTAGCAAGAGGGTGGGAAAGAGAAGTGAGCGTCAGGAGGAGGGAAATGAGGAGAGAGTACAGCATACCATAGAGAGAAATAAATGGAGGGAGGGATAAAGAAAGGGATGAAAAACGAAGAAAGGTAGAAAGAGCAAGAAGGAGAACGAAATGGAGAGAGAGAGAGAAAAGAATAAATAGAAATAAACTGAGAAAAAAAGAAGGAAACAGAGAGAAGCGAGGAGAAGGAAGAAATAGACAAAGAAAGAAAGACAAATTTTGCAACACTTCGCAAGACAAGATCGCGCAGGTGTCCATCGGCGCCGCTCTAACTTTAGCATTGCGCCTCCAGTGCAAGCTACGCAATTTGTTTGGACAGGGCTACACTACAGCTTCCCTTTCCAGCCATCGTACAGCATGAATCACATTCCATTATTCATTACCGATGCCCGAGTGCTCTTCGTTATCTATCCCTCCGCAGATTTCGTACGTTTCTTGTAGAAGACGCATACGTGGTAAGCTTGCGTGCACCTACAGCGACTATCTATAATCGAGATGGAGACAAAACTTGTTTTGATCAAGGTATGCATACGGTAGATCACCACCTTGAAAAGCTGCATTTTCTGATAAAAATTGACTGTTGAAATTATTTTTTTTCAAGTTCAGTGTCTATTCATGAATACTTCTCAAAAAGAATTATGAAGTTATCTTGAGCCGTTAGAAAGTTGTCACCATTTAGCCCACCTCTCCTAGACCCATACGAAACCGAAATTGAATGTTTCTGATTCCCCAACACCTGCCATTTCATCATAAATGTCTTTTCGTATGCATATTACGTAATGCTAATTTGTCTGAGTATGTTTCAAAGCTTGTGGGACCTGATATTATCCACTTATTTTAAAATTTCCACTACACGGCTTCGGCACTCTGTTGTGTAAGTTGCACGCGTTTTCGCTCGGCTGTCTGTACTTTATTGTACGCCATTTCCAGCTCTTGGACTTAGTTCTGGTCTTTCAATTAGAATCTTTGTACTCCATGAAATATGGCAAAGTATAGGAGGAAAAAAACGTCAACGTATGTTAGGGAATCAATATGCCAAACGTGGACCCGCTGTGCAGCACGTGAATGAGAGTCCGCTGGAGACGCGAAACGAACTTGAAAAAAAAAAAACAAAAAAACGTGCGTCAGCTAGCTCAAAAGGAGACTGTGCCGTTTTAAAGGACGTCCCAAGCGGTTAGCCTGGTGAATTTCAGACATATTTATGTTTATTTATTACACGGACAGTGGGTTCGGTTCAAATATTTAAAGACATTTTTCTCAAAACCTGATTTTTTCATCCTACAGGTAAGCGATTAGTGGTAATATTTCTTCTAATAAATATTGTCACACAATTTGGCGTGCAACGTCTTTAGAGGTGCAACTGTGCATTCTAGCAGAACGATTGAAAACTAGCGGTAACTTTTTGTACTCTGGCATATTGTTTGCAAAACAGACCTGCCAAATATCCACTTTGTCATTCTTGTTATGATAACCCACTTTAACTTAGGGATGTGGTGATCGTGGGGGTTAGGTGCACAGAATATTGTCCTGACTACATACCTGCCAAAACGGCTGCTTGGGCGAGTTGGTTCATGATCAAGATATATTTACCAGCGCAAAAAAGACAGGACATTTAGGAAGGACACACACACATAGCGCTGCTATGCAGTGTGTGTCCTAGCAGCGCTATGTGTGTGTGTCCTTCCTAAATGTCCTGTCTTTTTTGCGCTGGTAAATCTATCTTGATACCTGCCAAGTCGCGTTTGAATCGCAACAACCAATTTATACTTATGAATTGGGCGCAACATGCTTATCTTGGCACATTTTCATTTTTATAAATTATATGTTTTACATTCTTGCAATTTCATAATTTTAATGTGGAAATTTATAATTTTAAAGTTGAAAAGTTAAAACCATAATTATAACCTTTTGACTAAACTGTGAAATCTTTTCTTCAAGGTGGTGACCTACCTTAAGGAAGCGAAATCATATACAAAGCAATCATCAATGAGCGAAATTGAGGAGCCATGGTAGCGTTCTCTACCGGAGCGTTTCAACCGAGTGGGAGATTGGGCTTGTTGGTTCGTAATAATTTGTGGTGAAATCTATGAACGATGAACTGACTGACAGACAATGAAAGGCGCATATATAATTACCTTAGGCACATTGCGCTTTTCTTCAAAACTGTCTCAGTGGACCCGTAATATTCTGCGCTGCAATGCAGTTTCATGCAGATTCTACATCAACGCTTTTGGTTCCTAGAAGCAAGCACTGTAGAATCTGGTTTACTGTGAGTGTTATAGCATAAACTTATTGAAATTTGAAATGAAATGTTGCATACTACTTAGGACGAGTTATCGATGTTCAGCGTGCTGCAGAAGGGCATATTGTCTTATCCTGTGCACCATTTACTGGGATGTGCGCCATGTTACAAGAAAAGTAATGGAAGAAACTGCTTCGGAGAATGTGATTGTGAACGAACTTTTATTTACAGAAACATGTCATTCACAATGGTGGTAATTTTCAATACAGTAAAGTTTTATGGGGATTTTGCTGACTTGGGCGCGCAACAAGAAGCATTGATTCGATTGTGTGCCTTCCCAAGGACCGCCTTCATGCATTCAGTTTAGTCTATCTTGGAGAGCGCATCGAATGATCTGTTGATGAGCCTGTTGATGGGATTGGTCTGTTGATACACGGAATGTACTTTATAATGCTAACACATGCCGCAACCGTTGTACGCCGCACTCTTGGATATTCTTGAAAGTAATAAATAGCCATTCCTGTAAGTGACTCCCCCCAACATGTGAAACGAAAGAATCGACGTGGCAGATGAACTCGGCGTAATAATTACTTTCCTAAAGATCCCGCGAAAAAAGGAATCATTTTACTCTTTTTTGGGAGTTCTGGCTTACCACGTATGCGACCCTTTGTAGATCATTATACTGTCATGGAGACAGCTGTCGGCGAGTTCAAGATAAAACTCTTTGACTGTTTACTAACACAGGCCCTGGACCGCTTCCAGTTTCCTGAGCTGGCGTAGGCTAGCAGGATTGGCGGGGAACGAAAGCCTTGGCGAGTAGCCCGTAGAGTTTCAACACTTTTCTCCCTGTGTCTAGCAAAATATTAAATGCGAAGCATTTCTTAGCGAACTTCTGCGACTTTGAGCGTATCTATCTATCTATCTATCTATCTATCTATCTATCTATCTATCTATCTATCTATCTATCTATCTATCTATCTATCTATCTATCTATCTATCTATCTATCTATCTATCTATCTATCTATCTATCTATCTATCTAGCCGCCTACGACTTTGTGCTCTCCTGGCCGTTTCGTTAATCGGATGTATACTAAAATTGGTGTGTCATAACATGGCCTTATTACGAACATAAATGACAGGTCATATCATGAAAATCATGACACGCATGTCATGAACAGCATGATTTACATTCCACGACCTTAGGCTCTTGCGGCCGTTCCGTTAATTTCATATACACCAAAATTGGTACGGCGTGACAAGAATTCATGACGAACATAATGACTGGTCCTAACATGCAAATCATGACGCGCATGTCATGTGCAGCATGATTTACATGACATGGTCTCTGGGCTCTCGCGGCCGTTTAAATGAAGGGATATATACGAAAACTGGTATGACGAGACATTTCTGCATGGCGAACATAACTGACACGTAGTAACATGAAAATAATGACATGCATGTCATGTATGACATGATTTACATGCCACGCTCTTGGCGCACTCGCGGTCGTTTCGCTAGATTGATATACACCAAAATTGGTATTGTGCTATGTGACTGTATGAAGAAAATGAATAACAGGTCTTAGCATGAAAACCATGACATCCATGACATGTGTGTCATGATTTACATGCCACGCTCATGGTGCATTTACGACCGTTTCGCTTGCATGATATACACCAAAATTGGTATTGCGCGACACGACCGTATGACGAAAGTAAGTGAGAGGCGGTAGCATGAAAATCATGACGTGCAAGTCATGTACAACCTGATTTACATGCCACGCTCATGGTGCGCTAGCGGCCGTTTCAGTAGATTGATATACACCAAAATTGGTATTGTGCGAAGTGACTGTACGAAGAACATGAATAACAGTTGGTAAGATGAAAACCATGACATGCATGTCATGTGTGTCATGATTTACATGCCACGCTCATGATGCATTCGCGGCCGCTTCGCTAGCTTGATGTACACTAAAATTGGTATTGCGCGCAGCGACTGTGTGACAAACGTAAATGAGACGTGGTAACATGAAAATCATGACATGCATGACATGTACGACATTATTTACATGTCATGCTCATGGCGCACTCGTGGCCGTTTCGCTTGCTTGATATCCACCAAAATTGGTATTGTGCTATGTGATTGCATGAAGAACATGAGTAACAGGTGCTGGCATGAAAACCATGACATCTATGACATGTACATCATGATTTACATGCCTCGCTCATGGTGCACTTGCGGCCGTTTCGCTTGCGTGATATACACCAAAATTGGTATTGCGCGCAGCGACTGTATGACGAACGTAAATGAGACATGGTAACATGAAAATCATGACATGCATGACATGTACGACATGATTTACATGTCATGGTCATGGCGCATTTGTGGCCGTTTCGCTTGCATGATATACACCAAAATTGGTATTGCGCGACGCGACTGCATGACGAACGTAAATGAGAGGTGGTAACGTGGAAACATGACATGCAGGTCATGTACGACATGATTTGCAAGCCACACTCATGATACATTCGCGGCCATTTCCTAGCTTGATATATACCGAAATTGGTATTGCGCGACGCGACAGTATGAAGAACATGAATAACAGGTGGTTACATGAAAACCGTGACATGGTGTCATGTATGTCATGATTTACATACCGCGCTCATGGTGCATTCGCGGCCGTTTCGCTAGCTTGATATACACCAAAATTGGTATTGCGCGAAGCCACTGTATGACGAACGTAAATGAAAGGTGTTAACATGAAAATCATGACATGCATGTCATGTATGGCATGATTTACATGCTATACTCGTGGTGCACTCGCGGCCATTTCGCTCGTTTGATATACACCAAAATTGATATTGCGCGAAGTGACTGTATGCCGAACATAAATGAGAGGTCTTAACATGCGAATCATGTTATGCATGTCATGTACGGTATGATTTTGTTAACTGGATATATACCAAAATTGGTATGGCACGACACGAGTGCGTGATGAACATAAGCGACAGGTCACCCTATTGCAAAACCCAGCGCCACTGGGTACCAGCGTCCAGTGCCATGCCTGATTATGGGCCCAGCGTCGCGCTGGATACTGGGCCGCTGGAGCGGCGTTTTACTGGGAGGCGCTGGGTACTCAAGCTCAAAACGGCTCTACAGCGTTAAAACAGCGGGGCCTACGTTCCCTACATAAATATATTTCTAAAAAAAGTCATATAGAAAACATTAGTGCAATAAAAAAAAGAAAAAAAAGCCGTACGAAAAAAAAAAAAAAAGCTCCACCACGAGGATTCGAACTCGCCACCTCTCAATCTCCAAGCGAGTACTCTACCACTGCACCACGCTGAAACACGTCAACACGGCTGTAAAAGAGCTAGTCAATGCAGTAAGAAAGCGTTTCGTTTCATATTTCGGTGTCGTGCATTCAAGGAAGACGCGATGTTCCTTTCCAGATCACGCTTGCTTCTTTATTAGACACAAACAGAGGGTGGCCGGCAACGAATGAAATGCCCAAAATGGGAAGAGCACTAGGTTTCTTTAAGAATTCCCTTTTTAACTCCGAAAATTATCAAATGGATTGAGGAGCCGGGTACAGTTTGACGGCTGTTACTGCCCGATTTTTAATAGCCGTTTCTCGCCCTCGCTAATGATGAACATGTACAGAAGCTTTATGATGACTCGTTCGATAAACACGCGCCTACATGAATTCATACTGAGTAGTTTTCTCGCTCGAGCGACGATATCACTGCGGGGCGGGCGTGTCTGTATTCTGACTTGCAGTTCTATCGATACCTACCACTATAAAACCGCTCAGCAAAAACAAATACATTTAGTTGAAAAAAGATGCCGGTGTGTTAGTTCACTAACGCGTACCAGTTGACAGGTATGTGTTCTGACGTATGAGTCAGAGAAGTACCGGCGAGTGCGGCCGGCTGCTTTCGGTGAGCCTACGTTCGTTGCTTAAAGCGCGTCGCATCGATGGTCATCGCTGCTTGTGCGAACACCGTACACAAGAAAAAATGGTTAATCTAGGTTAACGAATGTCCAGACTATACTTTACAGTAAATCTTACACGTTGGAATTGCGTGTACTTAAACCAAGAAGCGCCGGTGGCATGCAGACGGACTCGGCCGGTACGCTAGGCCTAACGCTCGCTGGGAGCCGCACTGGGTAGGACCGATCTCGGCGCAGATGAGTTGCGATGGTTGAAGTTTCTGCATTTTAGCCTCGAAACCTTTTTAACTGATACCTAACGTATAGCTGAAGTAAGTGGAAGTGCAAGAATTGCCCGAGGTGCGTTTCTGGTGTGGCGATATCGAACGACGGCTGTTTTTCTGGCCTCCGTTGGGAGGGGTCGCGAAGCCAGAGCTCATTTACTTCTTGCCAACCGCACGGCGATGTAACGATTTGCTGTGTATGTTCAGACCAACGCCTCCAGACTTAGAAACATTACAATATGAAGTCATAACCGCAACACATCGCGGATGCAAAACTGATATATATGATCGGCATGCACAATTTGTGTATTCATTGCTGCTACGTGCTCCGCAAAAATTAACGACGTTATTGGCACTGCACGAATAAAAAAAAAGCGTGGTAGAAGGCAAAATGGTCCGTGTTGGCTGCTTTGGGTTATTAACATATTTTTCTTCACATTCGACAGGGAAACATTAAAAGTGATCGTGATTTCACTTATCACGTATATCATGAAAATAGTGCGCATCTCCTCGTCTTTCTCTGCCAAGTGAGAATTTGTGACACATGTTTGAGATCCCTTAGGATAGCATCTATCGGTACCATCGAATCAGACATTCGATATTCAACGATACCAAAGCATTCTGCCGCGCACGATACTGAAAGCAGCGCGCGGCACTGGCAGAACAGTGCAGGCTCCAGTATGTCCCAGCGCACGCCAGTGAGAATTCCAGCGCCTCCAGCGCTTCCCAGTGAGCGCCAGCGTCACAGCGGCAAAGCCAGTGGCTCTACCAGTGCGACCCAGCTCTTTCCCAGTGCTTTCATCGGAGTCCCAGTGAATTCGAGCGTATACCAGCGTTCCCAGTGCGCTCCAGCGCCAGAAAACGTACTGGTATCACGCTGGGGGTACTGGAACGGCGCTGGTTTTTGCAATAGGGTGCATGCATTGTATATACCAGAATGTGCGTTTCATTCGCATGGTGTATACTAGATTGTGCATGCATGCGTGCATGGCAAACATGCGATATATGGTGGACTAGATGCCATGACATGAATGATTTCATTTGGCTCAAAGACAAACAAGGCGATGTATGCAGGTCTTTGCTGGCTGCTTCGCATTACATCGATTCCCACACTGCGTGGGATCTGCCGAATTTTTTTGAATTGAATATTCTTCTAAGCTAAACACAACACTAAAAGAATTAGTGTTTAACTATAAGCGCCTTTTATGTGAAACTGGAAAAAGAGTATTCCCTTACTCTGACAAAACTTAAAACAACGCTTTACGCTTCGGTGCTGCAGAATAACAAATGAGGTGACCGGAAGTTTCTTGGGGTACACCACGTGCTCCTGCTATCGCAACCTTGAAACCATCTATATGCGCACTGCTCTTCTGGTTCATGCTACGTGCAATGCTCGGCCAGTCCAAGTCCTGTCAGTCTGTCTTGGCTCGTGCTGCCATGTTGGTTCTCATGCTGCCATGTTGGTTCGCCATCAAAATTACCGACAGTTACCGATGTAGAAATTAAATGTTCATGATCTACATGCTAATCGTAATTATCGCACCCCGTTTTGCTGCGACGTAGCACGTGCCAAGCGACTGCAGTTTTCTTAACCTTCACAACTATAGCGCAATCACAAACCGAATTATGCTTTGCTGCGCAAGCATGTGGTTTGTTTACACCTCGTAGCTTCCACCCTGCTGCAACCAGCTTGTCAGATGGAGTATAGTGTTTTATCCTAGGATGCAGCGTTCCGTAGAAGGCTGTTTATGGGTGGTATTGACTTGGCTTTTTCCATATTCCATTTAGTATTCGTCGGGGCCTGGGTCGGCCCCAAACAAACCACATCCTGCTACGACTAAAAGACAAGTTGTGATCACAGCGCAAAGTAAGACACGAGACAGAGAGCAACGAAGACGAGCGCTGACTTCCAACTAAAATTTTATTTCGAACAACAAGCAATTTATGAAAAAACGACATGCGATAAAAACCGCATATGATAAATGATCGACACCCCCTCCGAAACACGAAGCCAACATGATCAAGCACTCTAAAACACCAAAACGGGAACAGCCTGTCAAAAAGAAACCTAGCGCATGTGTGGGTGCAGGAAAGCAAGTTCTTTATCAGTCAAAGCTATCGAAGGCTTACTAACAGAGCCACCTTCAGCGATTGCTGCGGCCTCTATGATGAGTCTTGTATTCTCGTTGGGATGCCTTGCTAATATAGCCGTCTTTTCAAAGAACGGAATACAGCAGCATTGTGCGCAATGCACACCTATAAAGCCCTCTCTCCCTCTCCTCACTTTGTCGTTGTGTTCCTGCAGTCGGATATTCAGGCATCTACCTGTCTGCCCTATGTAAGACAGACCACAAGACAGACGTATCTTGTACACTACCCCTTTTGAACAAGGAACGTACTTCTTGTTATGGTTAATACTACATGAACTACGCGCCTTGGCAACAGGATTAGTCCTAACACAAAGCTGTGAAAGTTTCTCAGGAGCCGAAAAGACCACGTCAACACCCACTTTTTTCCCTATTTTCTTCAGTTTGTGGGATACGCCATGAATATACGGAAGAACGGTTATTTTTCTGCGGTCATGTGCTGCAGGCTCGACGCTCTGGGGTCCATCACCTGACTTACTGCGCAGCTTTTCTGCGACTGAAACCAGAAGCTTCTCAGGATACCCGGCCGCCTTCAACCGAGCGATTTGCGAACGGAAACTTAAATCAATTGAATGATGACAGGATTTTACCAAAGCATTATGCAAGCCGCCATAGGTAATTCCTGTTTCGATTAGTTTCGAATGGCCCGACGCATATGACAACAGTGCACGTGGCTCATACATCCAGCATGCATGATGCTGCAAAAAGGATAGCTTCAAATCTAAGAACCTAAGGACACCATTCGTCGGTAGTTCATGTGTAATTAAAAGAGGGTTGAGGCATTCCTGAAATAAAGCCAACGTCTGATGAACGGAGGTTTCAAAAGAACGGTCACCACAATCAAACAGAATTAAGTCGTCGTCTACGAAACGAAAGCATTTCACAACTTTTGTATCGCACAACCGAGAGTCAACGTTTCTGTTGAGATGCGCCAAAAACAAATCACTCAACACGGGAGCGATACAAGACCCGATACTTATACCACTTTTTTGAAGAAAGAATATGTCATTCCACACGGCGAAGGTTGAAGTGAGGTAAAACTGAAGCACTTTTATAAAGTCCGACGTAGAAACACCGCGCTCGTTTTGAAACGCTACAGCGTCAAACCTTAAGATCGCTTCTTCAACAACTTCCAACAGCTGCTGATGTGGTATAGAATAATATAGATCTTTTATATCTATGGACATAGCGTGAAATGTGACATCGGAATTTTGAGACAGGTATTCAATGACATCGGAAGAACCTTTGACTAGAAATGGGTCATCGACCTCAAGCTTTTTAAGATGCCTCTGAAGCCAGCAGGAAAGGGTATTCTGCCACGTGCCTTTTTCTGAAACATTGACGCGAAAAGGCGTATCAGGTTTATGAGTTTTTGCTGAGAAAAACTTCATTAAGGCTAACCCTTCCTTTTTGTCTACAGCCTGTGCAAGACAGCCCAGATTAAGATCCGTTAACATGCGTTTTGCCTTAGTTTTCACTTTCTTGGGATCAACGTCTGTTCGCCTAACAAACACGGAATCTAAAGAAGCTTGCGCTTTTTCCAGGAAATTGCTTCGAGGTGTGACGAAAAACCCACCTTCTTTATCAGCAGCTGTCAGACACAGCGTCTTCTCGGTGAGGTAAGATAGCACCCTCTTAATGGGAACGGGGTCTGGACGAGGAGAGTATAACCGGAGCACATCGACACCCTCAGACACGCAACGATCACTCTCACATTCCGGAGCACGTCTACACACATCACGCACCAGTGTCAACAGTAACGCTGGAGAGTTCTTTCCCACAGTGGCGAACTTGGGCCCAAGACCGAGAGTCTGAGTGACGAAGTCCGGAAGGGTCACTCCTGCGTCTGTGTGCACCTGTTGTGGTGCCTTGGGGTTAGGGGACTCACGACAGCGACGTAGGCGGAACAAATCCTGCTGCCACTTGTGCTCGACGGTGCTATCTATAAGCGCAGACAACTCTCGACGTCTACGTGCCTTCCAGTGACGACTTCCGGGACCCTGATCCACTTGAACAGTGTTAGTAAACCTTCGATAGCTTTGACTGATAAAGAACTTGCTTTCCTACACCCACACATGCGCTAGGTTTCTTTTTGACAGGCTGTTCCCGTTTTGGTGTTTTAGAGAGCATGATCATGTGAGCTTCGTGTTTCTGAGGGGGTGTCGATCATTTATCATATGCGGTTTTTATCGCATGTCGTTTTTTCATAAATTGCTTGTTGTTCGCAATAAAATTTTAGTTGGAAGTCAGCGCTCGTCTTTGTTGCTCTCTGTCTCGCGTCTTACTTTGCGCTGTGATCACAATTTAAAAAAATGGAATACCAACTAGCCCATACCCAGACCTTGCTTCAGTAAAAGACAAGATTGGCATTAAATTTTCGCGAAGTATACTCCCGGAGAAAAGTACTCACGCAAAGTACTCACGGAGAAAACTGTCCTTCCACTTTTATGCAGCACTATCATCTCTATAAAAGAATGAATGTATAAACCGAAATACATTTTATTGGCATTGTTGTCTTTGAACCCAGGCTTTGAACTTTATTATTTGCGCTCAATAAGCGCCTTCCTTCCTAGCAGGAAGGTGTGCCCCGCACACCACGAGCACTTTGACGCAGTCTTTGCTTGTCAAGGAAGACGTTAGCTGCCGCGGACGCACAGCTCTTTTTTTTTAACAAGAAAGTGTTTTATGCTGGAGGCCACCAAGACTTGACTGACGTATTTCCGTCACAGATATGACGTTGGTAATAGGCACACTAACGGATGAGAAAGCAAAAAAAAAGCTAGAAGAAAAAATTCTGCCGCCGGGAATCGAACCTACGACCACTAGGTCGGTAACGATAGGCGCCCGGTGCTCTACCAATCATGCCATCGACACTTTTTCCTCCGAAGCGCATGCACGAGGGTCCGCCCACGCGACTTATATCTCCCACACATTCTCTCTCGCATGGTGCTCTCTGTGGGCGGGGCTAGGTGGGGCGGGGAGCTGCCGCATTATGGGAGCGGTAAAGTGAAATACTGTCTCTTAACACTAAGAAGCGCCGATAGGGGGCGATTTGGCGAAAGCGCAGACAGCGCCTCGATGCCAGCGAGAAAAATGCAGGCAACGCAAGGATCGAGGAGTCGCCCTTGACGCAGTTACGTTCTTTGCCTTTCGCTTCGTGTTATCGTGTGAATGATCGCAGTCGGAGTAGTGCAGCTTCCACCTGCACAAACGGTGTTCTTCCGCCACCTACTGCTTCGAGGGTGATAGCAACGACTAATAAAGCTCCCACAATAAGCGCCGCAGAAAGGAAATGATGCTTACTGACCGTAAAATATCGAATGCCTTGCGAAAATTAGATGTCGACCTACTCATTTCATTGCTTTTCTCTCTTATCATCTTCGTATCTTTCACTTCAGACATCTTCTGCTTCTGTGACACTTACGTTTCTATTATCTTCCTCGCCTGCAGCAGGCAACCATTGCACTCGTATCGGTAAACATTCTTACGCCTGATCTATTGACATTTCCCTCTTCATCTGTGTATTTTATAGGAAATATTGTAAATGACAGTACTTTGCGATAAAACATAGCCAACTATCACAGCTTGTAGCCTTGCTTGCATTGAGACTGTACTGTATTACCTGCACTATTGGCACAAAGTAAAGAAGTCGTCCGCGAGTACGGTGCAAGTATGGCGAGGCATTCCATCGGGAATAATATTATAGCCCTTTGTATTTTATGTTCCTATGTAACTGGCCAGGTTGGCCGGAAATCGAACCTGAACCCTCATGCTTAGCATCGCACCAGCATACCCGCAAAGACGCCATGGCGGGTAGGACCTTACTGCAAAAAAGTTCTAAGAAAGATTATATAGAAATTTTATACAAGTGTACAACGGAATACTCGGCCCAAGTTCAGAACGGCACACTCAGCCTTGTGTTAGCGACGCTCATCATCGATGACGGGGGAACGAAGATAGAGAAAAACTGGAGAGCACGTTGGTACTCGCATGGTGTAGCCGTTCGGGACCTCGTTAGCCCACCGAAGACACGCGTGGACTGATTGCGTAGACTGGAGGTCCTTTGAGAAAAAAGCAGAGAGCCGTGGGGACCGTTGGCATCAGATATGCTTTCGTGGGTCGTGCGGTTGACGCCCGCGATGTCGTTATGGCAAGGGTATTTTGTGGCAAGGGGGATCGGGAAGGAGCGCTCGTCATTTTCAGCAACTGCTTAATTACGAGCGCCTGTGTACTTTGCCTAGAAAGCTCGTGGGTGCTTTAACAAACCACTGGAAGCGACGACAGTGGTAGGCTGGCACGTAGCTATTCGAACGACCGGGGAAGGCTCAGGACAGCAGCTTCTCTATCTCTTGACTACCCGATACACCGGCTCACCGCTGTACCGTAGCAGCATTTATTGTTAGCGTAATTATAGGAGACCTCCTCGAATGGATTAAAAATTTGGGACTGGCACAAATAAAAGAAGAATCATCCAAGTGCAATAGCTTTTTTTTATATATAGAGTTCCTACAGCCCGCTATTCTTACCTACAAGCTTTACCTTATATTAGTTTATTATATAATGTCAAATGGCGTTTCTCTCTCTGCTTTTCTTTCAGGTGCTCACAAATAAAGTGGCACTTGGTCTTGAGATGCGTAGGCCCCTTCCACTCCTGCAAGCAACATTTTCATTTTGTTTCAGTGTTTGCTTCTTTAATATATAGTATTACTGTATATCGGTGAAGATATGCGACACTAAAGTATTTCTTGCTGCCGGCGCGCGTAGAAACGCGCCGGCAGCAACAAAGCGCAAGGATGTGTTCTGGAGCCCAGTGACTGAATAGTTTAGCGATACGCGGCAACGGCGTTGGTATTTGCGATTGAAATAGAGATTGTAATACAACTGAGACGCTTCAGTCGTTACGCGGAGTGTAGCCTAACGTTACAATAAGATGTGCGTTAGTTCGTAGACAGGCTCAACGGGTGTCGTTCAGAGATCTACAACCACATCTTGTCTCGCTTTTGCATAGTGAGCGCGATTGAGAACACGGAAAGCGAGTACCGTAGAGTTCAATATCAAGTTGCCTTTTATTTATTCGTTCTAACCTAGTTCTCTTGAGTGAATAAACCGACAATTTGTGATGGTTGTTCTCTGACGTGGCCATATGAAGGCTAATGCGATGCGTTTCTACGCCACTTGTCAAATATATTGTGTACAGCTCCTGTCGTCCTTGTAACGATGAAAAGCACCGACACGGTCATGTTATTCTATATTTCACCTATAGGCCTAGAGTTGTTGGCCTCATGTGATCAGCCACTTCATTGCTCTGACGCTGCCCGCGTAACTTGGTAACTTACTTTTCCGGGAGCCATGTCACAACCAAAGTAATAGGCGTGCAATGGAGTTCGTGTAAATTATAACGCAAGTCTTGGGTATGAAAAAGAGAAGAAAAGCGCTACTGACAGGATTCTTCCGTACACTTCTTTCATTGTAGCAATGGTTCCGGTTCGTAATGTCTTCTGTGCGCGAATATTTTATCTGAGCACATCTGCTCACCGTGGTACAGAGACTGAGTTGTAATCCTGCGCCACATGGTGTACAGCAACACCTCGCATATAGAAAAACCGCTTGAGGCCGATCGTTTCCTTTGGATGGCGTTCAAACAGATTACCAAGAACTGAGGATGCTCGGAGCCTTCGAGTGGCTTTTCAGCTGTTGTTGGACTCGCAAGTCGAGTGTGTATTAATGGAGTGCGCAGTCATCGGTGTGATTTTACGATGCCTCTCCAATCCACAGTTGCGTTGCAGCGCGAAGTGCGAAGTTCTTTTATCCCTAAATCTTCAGAAGAAGGATGTTGTACAATTGAAGGAAATGAGTTTCTGACTATACCAAAGCTAAAAAAACAATAAAAGGGAACATTTTAAAATGGATGGCTCAGTGGTTCAGGGATTGTGACAACCATTGAGAATGTCAAAGAAACCAAAACATTGGGAAAACATATCTATCTGGCTAAATTTTTCGTCTGTGCTCCAGTATTTCGTTTTATTATTCTTATTTTAATCTGAACATACGCTGAACGTGTGTGAGCGTGTTTCTCATTTCAACTCCGTAGATTTGATGAGGAAACAGAAACTACAAGGTCGCGTTCGCTGGCATGCATAGCGTGTTATATTTATTTGTTGATTTATTTTCGGTGTACTGTCCACCCGAAATGATGTTTTAACAAGGGTTTTATATTTCTAGAATTCGAAGATGTCGAATGAGCAGAATTTGGTTCAAATGCTACAAGTACGTACAGTCGCCTGTATCTTTAACTAGCGTGCGCGGGCGGCAATTTCTTGTGTCAGTCTTCACCACATGACTCAATAAAGTTTCAAAATGGGTGAGGGCGAGTGCACGCCCACACAGCACCTGCCCGCAGAACAACTATTTACAATTTTGTTCCATCATACGGCGCTGACACACATAAAAGTCGCCGCTGCGCGTGCTAGTTAAGCGTTATAGCGGTTGTACGCCTGAGAAGAGCAATGAAGTGCATGTGTGCCAACTTCCGAACGATCCGGCAGGAACTACGGCATGAAAGTTAATCGCACTACGTATACAGACACAACACTAACACATTACTTAATATCAAAAGAAGGAAAGGCCAATAAGGCCAGGCAATTTCATGTACACTCGGTTCAGACGACCGTGCGTAGCGGAGCTAATCGATTACATTTCGTGAAAGCAAAATAGTCTCTGCTCGCAAAAATAAATTCGCTGTATGTTCGTTTCACAATGGCACAGATAGAAATGACTCGCGACACGCGTTGGGTTAGATATCTCGGCAAATGGCCTGCCTCGTCGTTATTCCGATTATTTGTTGCCATTTTAAGCGCTTAGCGTTTACTGTCTGTGCAATGTACCTGGGGCTATTTTCGTTCATGCTCCATTTTGAACGAGTTCAAAATTAGGACACATGCTCGTCATTTATGTACTAGTGTGGCGCAGTAGTAGGACACGGAAATAAGTCATTAATTTGCCCAAGCCCTCGCGTACTTTTGCTACATTATACCAGGGACTATGATTATACTATACAATCGAGACGCACTTAAAGTATCATGCCGTCTTACCAATTGTGATTGTCTCTATATTTGCTGCTGGATGTTACAAAAACTTCCGCCAGTTTCACCAAGTGTGAAATCCGCAGAAACAGCGGAGCGATCGGTATTCCTGTGTGCTTGCCTTATGATTCTGCGTGATTTTCCGTGATGAGTTGTGATTTTGTATGGGTGCCTGTGATTAAGTCATTTGTAGAGTAGAGATGCATGGGAAAAGACGCGTGGCAGCCCCTTCCACATCCGACCTTGCTGCACTGACTTTAGGCCCTATTCATGCTTGAGCCGCGCTTCACTGTGTGGCCGCCGCTTCGTACGCGACCGAGGCAGTTATGCCCTCAGTGGATGCATCTGTGAACCGGAGCGCGACACGCGGCGCGGACACTCATCTGCCCTGAGGCCCAGCCCTACAATAGCTTAGCTGCTAAAAGATGAATTTACTGACCCGCAGGTCGCAATCGAATCCCGGCCGCGGCGGCCGCATTTTCGATGAAGGTTTGAAGCGAGTGCATTTAGCCCGTTGACCAATTATTGCAGAGAGTCAAAAGACAAAGAACACCTTAAGGCACAGTGCAAAACAGTGAAACAGAAAATTAAATAATGCCTCGATGGTTAACTTCTTAAATTCTTTCTCGATGGTACGCGTCTTTTTTGTATTTCAGTTTCCTTAATGAATCGATACCAACTCCCCCAGTTTTCTACATATTTACATTACGGTTCTAGTACGTTCTAGCTGATATGCGCAAATAAGTAACGTTGAAGAGGATACAAATCATCTTAAAGGCGTGCTGCGCTAAGCTGTTGTCAAAGCTGTATTTCGTTCAATTGCAACAAAAGTGGTCTGCAGTTGCTTGGTGATGTGCTTAGTCATTTCAATCCTCCATCTTGTGCTGTGAATGCCGATAAGTTCCCTGGCGCGGAGGTATTTTCAGGATGTGCGATTACTTCGTCTGCCTCATAGGAAAGCAGCATGAAGAATTATGCCCTACATAAAATACCTGTGAGTGCAATTGCTTAATTTGGTTTTGTTGTTGCTGCGGATTACACTAACACAACACACAACGAGGCAACGTAGTATGTTGCTTACCACCGCGCTACGCTCTTCAGCCCAGTCAGTGACATCGATGAGTCCGAAAATTTTATTCACTTTTTGATCGTAAACCACTTTCTATTCGATCGACATTTAATTCACTGTGAGGCTGCAGAATGTCTTTTTCCCTAAAGTAAATGGAATCATTCAACCAGGAACCTTTCGAGCCTTGAGCTAGAGTTACTACAGTTTCATCAGTGGGTGAGCGGACAAACTTCTGAAGGTTACTCCGACAAGGCAGCCCAAAAGCCTTCCTCGATATCACGTGGCCGCAGACTTTAGGGGAAGTCGCTTAACTGAGATGACATTCTCGCACTCCACTCTGGTAACAACCGTCTCTCTTTGAACATGTGGAAGGAGGAATTCATCAAATTTGTCACCTTGTTTTTTTTTTAATTATAGCATACAAGCCTGGGTCTTATTCGTATACTAATGCAGCATTGCCTGCGAGTTGCCACGTTGTTACGACCTGCGGCGAAGCTTGTTAAATCTAGATATATATGGCGCTCTCTTGTTTTAATGCGGTCCGAAGGAACGGGTGCGCTGGCTGACGCTGGGCCTAGAGAGCCTGTCTGCATGCCAAGGCGTTGCGATGAGTTCGCTTTCCATGTCAGTAACGTCCGCACGCCAGTGGTAGGCAACATCGTTGTTTGAGCTTTGACACTAATATTTTGAATCGTCTCTTGCTTTTTATGTGCCAGCGGCTGTCGCAACAGAAAGAGGTGATTTACGTTTGAACAACGCGACTGGCACCTTGTACGCAAAATGAGACGTAAATATGGTCGGCACGATTGTCAGCTCTAGCATGTTGTGTTTCAACCCCAGATACTGGGTGAAACTAAAAGAGCAGACGACGACTCTTGAGTTCGGAACCCACTTGCTGCCTTTGTTGTGGCCTTATCGGGGAATATTCATGAGCAGACAGCCGGGAGTTGTTCATTTAAAGGGACCCTCTAACACTTTTCCTGACCTCATTGTTTTACAGTTTTTACTTTCGGGTTGCGTAGACTGGAGGCTGAAGAGATTAGTGCAGCAAGAACGGCAGCGGTAGGGGCACGCAGTCCGAAGTTATTCAGCCTAGAACACTCAAAATACAATAAAATGGAGGCCTACCCTCAACTCGATTTTCGCGAGGTCACCTGACCACGTTTCACTCGCCCTGTGACGTCGGATGGCGCCCCAATGAAATGAACTGAAAGATCCTACGTACGGGAAGCTTGCATACAATGTTGGCCGCTCTAACCAACGTATTCATGACGCCGTTGCGAAAGTAACAAACAACGTGGTGCATTAAGAGTGAACTGCGCGTGCGAAACGAGGCAGATCGTGAACGCCTCTATCATGTTTTCTAGTTTTAGTCGTGTTTCTTGTTGCGACGGCGTCTATATCAACGCTTTTACATTTTTTTCCTTTCAGTTTCTACAAACAACGGCGCCTGGAGCGTCCCGAGCGCGTTTCCCTCCAGCGCCGTGGCGTTCGGCGCATTCTTTGCCGGGCAACGCCGCATTCTTTTGCCGGGCAACGCCGGCGCATTCTTTTGTGATGCAACGCCGCTATTACTTCTAACGTTACATTTATCCAATCATAGGCCAGCGCTCATTTTCGTCATTTCCGCCCGCAATAGTTCTGGCGAGCGCCACTACGCGTTGATGCGGTCAGCAGCGATGTAGGCGCTTCGAAAAAAGTGTTGCAGGGCCCCTTTAAGTAGAATTTTGTGGAATAACCATTTAAGGTCTTCGCAGTTTTCCGTCTGCGCCGCGGCCCATAACAGTTCCTGGGCACTACGAATACTGTGACATATCTGATGGCATTAGGCAGGTATAAAACACAGCCGGCAAAATAAACCATGCGTTTCCTTCTGCCACTTTTCGTTTCGTTAATGCTGCGGAGTACACAAGCTCAACGCACATCAAGGCAAAGGAGTATGTTGGCTACAACCACGCTACGTTTTTCAGCCCAGTCAGTGACGTCGATAAGTCCGAAATTTTTTACCTACTTTTGAATCGTAAACCATTTTCTACTCCATCAATATTTCATTCACTCTGAGGCTGCAGAATGGTTTTATTTTAAGTAAACGGCATCATTCAACCAGGAGCCTTTCGAGCTTTGAGCTATAGTTACTACAGTTTAAATAATGGGCGAGCCGACAAACTTCTGGAGATTACTCCGGCAACGCAGCCCGAAAGCCTTCCTTGATCTCACGCGTTCGTAGATTTTGGGGGAATTTGCTTAACTCTTGTAATATCCGTCTTGCTTTGGACTTGTGGGGAAATTCGTTAGATTTCTCACGTTGTCTTTTTTAAATCTTAATTATAGCGTACACGGCTGGGTCCTCTTCTTATACTAATGCATAATTTGCTGCAAGTCACCGCAATGCTACGACCTACAGTAAAGCTCGTTAAATCAATACATGTCTGACGCTCTCTTGTTTTAATGTGCCCTAAGGTACAGTGTGCCGGCTGACGTCCGGCCTAGAGACCCTGTCTGCATACGAAGGCGGTGCCATAAGTTTGCTTTACTTGTCAGTAACGTCCGACCGTCAGTAGTAGACAACTTCGTCATTTGATCTCTGAAAATAATATTTTTAATTGTGCCTTGTTTATGATATCGCAACGGCTGTCAGAACAGCAAGAAGTGGTCTACGTTCGAACAAGGCCACTGGCAGCTTGTACGCAAAATGAGACGTAAATATCGTCGGCACTATTGTATGCTACAACACCTTGTGCTTCAACCCCAGCTACAGGGCCACATTAAAAGAACAGACGACGACCCTTGCGTTTGGCACCTACTTGCTGCGTTAATTATTGTGATGTCGCGAAATACTTCAAAAGCAGGCGTCCCGCAGTTGTTCATTTAGGTAGAAATTTGTGGAATTGCCATTTAACGCCTTGGCAGTTTTCCGTCTGCGTCATGGCCCACAATGGTTACAGGAGACTGCGATTACTGAGAAATATCTGACGACATTAGGCCCATATAAAACACATCCTACAAAAGAAACAACGCGTTTTCTTCCACCGCCCGTAGTATAAGTACTCCTTTCAAGCAAGCGCGTTCACTTGTATTCAGCTTAGTGTTCTCTTATAATGTGCCGTAGTTTACCGTTGTGCAGCGCCACCGCAGTAGCGTCTCGAAACTCAGCACACCACTGTGACTCAGAATGTCGTGCGTTCCCCCACTGAAAACGTGCCATTCGGCAGGCAGCACCTTTTAGGAGCGGAGCTCTTTATAGCATCACCTGGTCGGTCGTCGCTCCATACGGCGCGTCCCCGCCGTCGCGTCTCCCGTATCATTCAATAGATGGCGCTGTCCCATAGAGATGCATGCAAACTGCAGTTGGGTGACGATATACTAGATGGCGCTGTCCCATAGAGATAGAAAAAAGAAATAAAAATTGAAATAATGAAAATAAAAAAATAAAAATAAAAAAATTAAAAATTAAAAAATAAAAATAAGAAACAAAAGAAGTAAAAAAGGAAAAAGGAAAAATAATCAAAGCGGCGTATCGCTTTGATTACTGCTGGGCGAAACCACTGAACATTTCACGGTGTAACCATGATTGCTTCAGGAGCTTCGCCCAAGCTCTTCATCATTCACCCGTGGATATGCTGTAATTTTTTTTCATTCAGCGGCCGTGGTCGAGCTCGCGAAACACTTTAACTTGGGCCAAAACTCCTCGACGGCTTCTCATATCATGTTTGGAATCATTTACGCCGCAGCATGTTGCGTAAACACTTTAAGACTAAGCTTTAAAATTTTATTCATATCCTATTACTTCAGTTAAAAGGTTTGAGTCTTGAATGGTGTGTAAGAGCATTTTGCGGAATAAATCGTGTTCGTTATGGTTTGAACAGACGTAAAATTTATGAACCACCTTTGCCGTCAGTGCCATTTCGGAGGTGGCGCAATAAGGCGTAGACGCCGTGGCTGACGTATAGCTTGGCTCCATTGATACAGAGTTCCTTCCCGCCGCCTTGTCCCTTATACACAGTGTGGGCTACTGCTCCCGTAGTCGTTCACATTTTATTATAATTTACGGCACACCCCACTTTACAACCGCATTATATGAGGAGAGCGCTGCGAAGCGTGCGTGCACAATTCATTGTATTCAGAGACGGCTTAGCGCTCTCCTATCTTGGATTAGAGTACTTATACAATGTTTATACAATGTGTCGTGTACTAGTTTTGCTTAACGCAGGAAACCCCGAAGATATCTTTGCAATGCTCCATTTGGATGAACACTTTTCCAATTGGAAAAACTTGGGATAATGGACGAGATAAGAAATTTAATTTCCGTAGGTCGATAGTACTGTTGCTTTAAATTTACGAAAAATTAACACTGATGTGCACAATGCGTTAAGTTTTAGTGATAGGCCTCCAAAGTTGTGAAATCTCAAAGTTGCAGAATTCGATTTTCCACCTGTTGTGAAACGCGACTTTTTTCCTAGAAATCCGCGACAATTTTCGCAAAACGAATGTTCATTCCTTTCTATGGAGACATTTTCCCAGTTCATATAAAAATTTCGTGCAAAACAAAAAATAGGCGGGACCCCCCTTGGTCTGTCCTTATCTGAACACACCCTGATTTTGAAAGATCAATAAAAAATGACCCAGTCAAATTTCCAGCATCAATTGCCTGCCCGATCTTATCTGTTGATTAAAGGTAAATCAGTTCAGTCTGCCTCCCTAAACCCAAATTGATTAAGTTATAGGATATGAAATTTTGACATAGAAGATGACAAGCCTAATACGATGAGTTTTTCGAGAACTTGACTAACCAATGAATGTATAGCTATGGGGCGGTAGCTAGATGTGTGACGCTCATCTTCCTTCTTGTAAACGGAATATTTTGGCTTTCTTAAAAGAACATCGAATAATACATGTGTTAAAAAAGAAGGTTCACTATGTGACAAAATATTCCTGATATCAAACATGCTATCATTTTTTATGAGAGATGGGCAGAAATTATGACGACCGTACCCTGTATTTTTTTTAGATTGGAAATGATTGTGACTATTTCCTCGGGTGTTGCGGGTTGAAAGCAAAAGCTGTGAGGGACATGGGGGTAAATCTTATCACTGTTATCGTCACACGCTTGCTTGTCTGTAAAAAAGACGCCAGGCCTGCGCTGAAACCGCAGCACAGTCACAGCGAAAGCTGGAAGAGCGGCGTTTCTAGAGCCCGTTGTAAGCTCTCTTGGGGCTACAATACAAGTACACTTGAAAGGTACCCACTACGCCATAAATCACAATTTTTACAGCGAAAGCTGTTATGAGATCATTTCACCGGCCGTTTTTGGCGCCGTAGTTGTCCGCCGCCGCCGCCGCCGCCGCCGGTGTCCGTAACCAGTATCGCTCGAAATAAGAAAAAAAAACGAAATAAGAAAAAAATTCCAGGATGGAACGAGGTTCGACCCTGGGCCCTCTGTGTGGGAGCCCAGTATTCAACCTCTGAGCCATGCCGGTGCTTGAATCTGCTTTGCAAAAAGGTCCTATACAGGTTTCATGTCGGGAAGGAACCACATTAGCATATGCAATATAGCGTGGTAGAAGAGTAAAATAAGCACCAAGCGTCGCACAACGCGAATTCTGTAACCAGGCGTCACACAATGCGAATTGCGCAACGAGTAGGTTTTTTAATGCTTCCAACCCATTACAAAGGGCTCTGCCATAATTCTTCATTGTCATCAGGCACAGCATCAACAAAGTGCGCATAATGCCTTACATGCGTTTAGCAGGTACCAACGCTCTCAGTAGAATGACGAAAAATGGCACAGTGCCTGCTGCCCTACTTCTCAAAAAATTACAATTATTTATAGCGTAGTGGGTTCCTCGCAAGTGCACTTGTATTGGTTGCCAAGGAAGCCCATAAGCACATAATCCACTTCCTCGGGGTCTCAGTAAAATTACAATCATTTATGGCGTAGTTGGTTCCTCGCAAGTGCGCTTGTATTGGTTGCCAAGGAAGCCCATAAGCGCGTGATCCATTTCCTCGGGGTCTCAGTAAAGTTCTTCGCCATCCCCCTCTCCCTCACACGTCAACGTATGTTATACAGCATGACGGGGGAGGGAAATAGCGGCCGGGCGTCACCCAATGCAAATTACATAACTGGTGGGCCGTTTAAAGATTCCAACCCATTACAAAGGGCTGAGCCATGATTCTTCATCGTCATCAGTCGTCGCGTCAACAAAGTGCACATAATACCTTACAGACGTGTAGCTGGTGCCTCGCTTCTCCGCAGGATGACGAATAATGGCTTAGAAGGTGCTTTCCAACTTCACAAAAATTGTGAATTATGGCGTAGTGGGTACCTTTCTAGTGTACTTGTATTGTAGCCCCAAGAGAGCTTAACGGGCTCTAGAAACGCTGCTCTTCCAGCTTTCGCTGTGACTGTGCTGCGGTTTCAGCGCAGGCCTGGAGTTTTTTAAGTGCCAAGCACTTTTACTCATGATGATGATCTGTCTTTCGAACTCGTTCCAAAGAACCCGCAACGCGTTCAACTTGTTGGCGGCGTTGCGCACGCCCGAGATGGGGCTCAGGTTGTTGTCGAACCACAGTCGATTGCACACCGCGCAGCTATATCCGAAGCTGCGGTCCAGGAAGTCTCGCTTGAAGCGCGCGTCCGGCCGATCGAATTCGAGGGCCCGCGCTCGCTCACGCATCGCGCGTCCCCGCGCCAGATCGGCTTCGGGGTGCTCGGCTCGCTTCGCACGCTTTCGTTCGGCGTCTCGCCGACGGCCTTCATCACCACAGGCAACGCGCGGGGCGCGCGCAGCCACGGAGCGGAGGGCGGAGCGCGCGCAGTCACGTGGGGCGTGACGTCGCTGCGCCGTTGCTACAGACGCTCCTCTCCGCTCCTCGCGCCGTTGCTAGGGGAGAGGAGGAGGAGCGCGGATGACGGAGGATTCAGGGTCGTTTATAAAGTGCATTCGCACTTAAAAAAACGAAATAAGAAAAAAAAAATTCCAGGATGGAACGAGGTACGAACCTGGGCCCTCTGCGTGGGAGCCCAGTATTCAACCTCTGAGCCATGCCGGTGATTGAAACTGCTTTGCAAAAAGGTCCTATACACGCTTCATGTCGGGAAGGAACCACATTGGCATATCCAATATAGCGTGGTAGAAGAGTGAAATAGGCACCAAGCGTCGCACAACGCGAATTCTGTAACCAGGCGTTACACAATGCGAATTGCGCAAGGAGTAGGTTGTTGAATGCTTCCAACCCATTACAAAAAGGCTCTGCCATAATTCGTCATCGTCAACAGGCACAGCATCAACAAAGTGCGCATAATGCCTTACATGCGTTTAGCAGGTACCAACGCTCTCCGTAGAATAACGAAAAATGGCACAGTGCCTGCTGCCCTACTTCTCGAAAATTTACAGTGATTTATAGCGTCGTGGGTTCCTCGCAAGTGCACTTGTATTGGTTGCCAATTAAGCCCATAAGCGCATGATCCACTTCCTCGGGGTCTCAGTAAAATTACAATGATTTATAGCGTAGTGGGTTCCTCGCAAGTGCACTTGTATTGGTGGCCAAGAAAGCCCATAAGCGCGTGATCCATTTCCTAGGGGTCTCAGTAAAGTTCTTCGCCCCCCCCGTCTCTCTCCCACGTCAACGTATGCTATACAGCATGACGGGAGAGGGAAATAGGGTCCGTTCGTCACCCAATGCAAATTACATAACTGGTGGGCCGTTTAAAGATTCCAACCCATTACAAACGGCTGAGCCATAATTCTTCATCGACATCAGTCGTCGCGTCAACAAAGCGCACATAATGCCTTACAGACGTGTAGCTGGTGCCTCGCTTCTCCGCAGAATGACGAATAATGGCTTAGTAGGTGCTTCTTAACTTCACAAAAATTGTGATTTATGGCGTAGTGGGTACCTTTCTAGTGTACTTGTATTGAAGCCCCAAGAGAGCTTAACGGGCTCTAGAAACGCCGCTCTTCCAGCTTTCGCTGTGACTGTGGTGCGGTTTCAGCGCAGGCCTGGCGTTCTTTTTACAGCGAAAGCTGTTATGAGAGCATTTCACCGGCCGTTTTTGGCGCCGTAGTTGTCCGCCGCAGCCGCCGCCGCCACTGCCGCTGCCGCCGCCGCCGCCGCCGGTGTCCGTAACCAGTATCGCTCGAAATAAGAAAAAAAAACTAAATAAGAAAACAATTCCAGGATGGAACGAGGTTCGAACCTGGGCCCTCTGCGTGGGAGTCCAGTATTCAACCTCTGAGCTATGCCGGTGCTTGAAACTGCTTTGCAAAAAGGTCCTATACAGGCTTGATGTCGGGAAGGAACCACATTAACATGTGCAATATAGCGTGGTAGAAGAGTAAAATAAGCACCAAGCGTCGCACAACGCGAATTATGTAACCAGGCGTCACACAATGCGCAACGAGTAGGTTGTTGAATGCTTCCAACCAATTACAAAGGGCTCTGCCATAATTCTTCGTCGTTATCAGGCACAACATCAGCAAAGTGAGCATAATGCCTTACATGCGTTTAGCAGGTACCACGGCTCTCCGTAGAATGACGAAAAATGGCACAGTGCCTGCTGCCCTGCTTCTCAAAAATTACAATGATTTACAGCGTAGTGGGTTCCTCGCAAGTGCACTTGTATTGGTTGCCAAGGAAGCCCATAAGCGCATGATCCATTTCCTCGGGGTCTCAGTAAAATTACAATGATTGAAAGCGTAGTGGGTTTCTAGCAAGTCCACGTGTATTGGTTGCCAAGGAGGCCCATAAGCGCATGATCTATTTCTTCGGGGTCACAGTAAAGTTCTTCGCCCCCCCCCCCCCCCGCCGTCTCTCTCCCACGACAACGTATGTTATACAGCATGACGGGAAAGGGAAATAGCGACCGGGCGTCACCCAATGCAAATTACATAACTGGTGGGCCGCTTAAAGCTTCCAACCCATTACAAAGGGCTGAGCCATAATTCTTTAACGTCATCAGTCGTCGCTTCAACAAAGTGAACATAATGCATTACAGACGTGTAGCTGGTGCCTTGGTGCCTCGCTTCTCCGCTGAATGACGAATAATGGCTTAGTAGCTGCTTCCCAACTTCATAAAAATTGTTATTTATGGCATAGTGGGTACCTTGCTAGTGTACTTGTATTAGTAGCCCCAAGGGAGCTTACAACGGGTTCTAGAAGCGCCGCTCTTCCAGCTTTCGCTGTGACTGTGCTGCGGTTTCAGCGCAGGCCTGGCGTTTTTTTTTTTTTTGTTTTTCTGTAAAGTTTATCTTTTTTCCGCAGACAATTTAGCAAGCTGCTATATATAAGCACGGGTTACTTGGAGCTGAAAACGTTTTTCTTTTTTGAAATTCATTACTACGGTTTAGTCTGCAAGAGCATTGGAAATCATATCTGAAAACTATATTATAGGCATTTTTAGGGCTATCGCATGCCATTACTGGAATCCAGTCTGTAGCGGAAAATAACTAAAGGAGCATTGATGAGCTGAACTTTTTTCTGATAACGTCTTTTTCAGAAGCGCTAAGAGTAGCAGTTAAACGCATGAATGTTGGATAGTGACCAGTGATAGAAGCTTGGACAACACCACAGTCAGGGTTAGTAAGATGATTACACAATACGTGGTCAATAAGTGTACCTTGTTTATTTACGGGACAGCGACTTGGAAGCATAATTCGGTTTTTATGCCAAAAGCCATTTAGGCAGTCCATGTATTTTATGAAAAGCGAGTTGGATGTATCAACAAGCTTAATGTAAATATCACCCATGATAGCTGACTACACGATTTCCTTATTTTTGTTCTATCGCTAGAGTTAGCGGCCGTGATTACGCAGTCTGGTAATACTGGCTTGTGCTCAGTTTTGTGCATTGGAGAATCAACATGGAATCAATCAATCTAGTGCATTGATTTCGCGTGTTTTCTCAATAGGCTATTTCTTCGCATAATTCTTGTTTATCCTGGGTGACTCATGACTGAAACAAAACTGCCTCAGAGCAGCTGTAGAGAACTGTTCCTGTGAGTGCGAACTGATTTTGATGGCGCACGGCTGGCGTGCTGTTGCCCTTCGTGAAGAAGAAAGCGACCCGCTATAGTATATGCAAAGATACCTGCGGTTTGAATGGTTTCAAAAGCAGCACTCCGGTACTGTACATTTAGTTATGCAGGCAGTTCACTGCAACACCGTGTATCACGCAGTTCTCTCATCGATTGCGTACATTTGACACAAGAAGCCGCTTTGTGGGTACAACTTTTCGACGACCATGCGCTGTGAGCGCTTTCTATAGTTCGTTTTCTGTAAATAGGTAGCGTCCGCAAACAATTCAGGGCTTCTATTAGCAGAGGTTATCAAGGCCAAAAAGTTAGATGCCTCATTAAACGCGAAATGTGAGCGTCGGCATCCGTGGCGGCGGTGTCGCTATGAGTAATGCAAAAAAAAGTTACCTTGCGATGACTTCACACTATGACGTTATCTATGTGCCACAGGTTTCCAAAATTTTTTACTTCATCATTACATCACTGTGACGTCACATAAGGTGACGTCAATTTATGACGTCGTAACATGCGATCGTTGCTTAGTTAAAGGTAGACCAACCGTAGAGGCTCTGCAAGACCAACTGAGGAGTGAGAAGCATCCAACGCCTCCCCCCCGGTGGCAGTGAGAAACCACGTTGGGTGCAGAAAGCTTTCGGGAGCGGGCGTGGGGATATTTAGAATGCACTCAGGCTAAAAGTGAGACGATGGCTTTCACCTTCGAGTTGGTTGAGGTAGCTGAGAAGGAACCGTGCGGCTTTTTTTATTTTAAGAGTAAATGAAACCTTCCATCGTCTTGCGAATATTCACAGATATGTCCTGCTGAGGTTCCGCGACGTGGTTTCATTGATCGCCGACAAGCTTGCTTCCTTTGTGGGTAAAAGCTGTTTCACTATTCTCAGCAGCGCAATGGCGAAAGAAAGAGTGCAATCGAGTTGGTGCTTGCGCCGCTTCAGGCAAGAGAGTATCAGGCGTCTGAATTCTTGTTCCAGTTAGTTCTTACTTTTCTGTGCCCCCTTATTCCTTCCACAGCGGGGTAGGAAACCGGATATTTATCTTATGGTTAACACTCCTGGCTTTCCTGATTGCATTTATTCATATCTCTCACTCCAGTTTCAAGATGCAAAAAACCTTCACTTAGAACGAAGTAAGATGAGACTGGGTTTTTGAGGACTAACATTTCCTAAAACGAGAGTGCTTGAGGAAGTAACTCTTATGGAGGTGTAAGAGGAGAAAGAGTGAAGAAAGGCAGCACGTCAGACGCGCGCGTCAAGCTTGGCTCGCACCCATTTTCCCGACAGGTCAATGGCGCCTGAATTTTCTCTTTTTGAATTCTGTATCTCAAATTTATTTTTTTTCATGATAACGCTTAAACTCGATATGGCACCACGTCTTACTTTACCATAGAATGGTCAGTTGGTCGGTTTATGCGGCTTAACGTCCCAAAGCGACTCAGCCTACGAGAGACGCCTTACTAGAGCGTACTGTATAATTTTGACCACCTGGAGATCTTTAACGTGTAGTGAAATTACACAGTACATGTACCTCTAGCATTTCAACTCCACCGAAATGCGACCGTCGAAGCAGGGACCGAACCCGCGTCTTTCGGGTGAGCAGTCGAGCACGGTAAGGACGGGGTACCGCGGTTGGCGGAGAATGTTTGGCATTTTTTTAAACAAGTTGAAGTTCGTTGCTCAGGCTTCTCTCCTTCAGTAGCTGCCATAAAAATTGACGAAAACGTTCGAACGATTTCCGGATCATTGTTGAGCGTACGATTACTGAACCGCTCATTGATAGGCGATATGTGCAGTGTTACGAAAGGAAGATGTTGCTTATCTCTTGAATTTTCCAACTTACTGCGACACTGTGCTCTTCTTATGAGTGTCGCACAGTTGCAGTATAAGGGGTTCTGCGAGAAGAGCTCAGCGGCCATACTGCTAAGTCACAATGACATTAGAAGACAACAAACTGGGATGTTGCTGAGGGAAGGGACAGGGAATCGCATTTCTTTTCAGCCTGGTAATCGCTGGAATAAGCACACGATCCCTTATGCACCCTCGTAGGACGATTTGAATGTGAAAGTCGTTTTTTTTATCTTATTGGTACTGTTGATCCTCTCCCTCCCGCACCCCCGAACCTCCCAGAAAGCGTTCTTCAGCTCCGTGAGAGGCCCACCTTTGAGAAAGAAACGATGTTTTTTGATGACGTCACAATATGACGTACCGGCATGACGTGAAAATGACGGTCACAAAGCTTTAGGATATGTGACGTCATGATCGCGTCTCATTAAGACATAGTGACGTCACGTCATCGCTCGAACAAGGAGACGAGGGTTTAGGGGAGCGTTTGCGAGACCTTTTGGGGATGTTTTTCTGGACGCCGTCCTAGTCCACCATGTTCAAAATTTTCGTTGGGAGATCACTTCAAGCCCCTCGGAGAGGCCGAGGCTGTAGCTGCCCCCTGGGCGAATTTGGCAACACAGCGTAATCTGGCCATGTCTAGTACAGCACCCCTGAATCCTTGCGAGACCTTACGAAACCTTACGGTGTCTAAGTGTCTCGCCTATAAGCCCGCGAACACAGGCACCCGTCACTGAGCAGAGGTCGCGACGGAACTCTTATTTGCCGCCGCAGCATTGGCAGCACCTGGGGTTGCCGTTGGTGGCTACCTTGCGCCAAATTGGCGAAATTTCAACTGCGTTTCGAGCTCACGACTTCAGGTTGGCTTCATGGGTACTTTATGGCTACATATAAACTTCTCACTTGGCGTATTAGATAGCTATTTTTCACATTATTTGGAGATTAAATACATTGGTTTTAAGCTTCTCTGTCGTTTCACTCAACGGCGCTCGCGTCCTCCACACAACGGCACGCTGGTGCGCATCGAGGCACCGTAACGCAATGTTTAGCGTACCTGCAAATACGGAGTGGCGAAGTTCCGTGCATATCAGCGAGCGCGCCGACTGCTTATGCTGTCCGCTATCTGTGCTGATGCGAAGCGCAGGTTTGTGCGAGTAATTCTGATGCGCAGGGCGTCTTCTCGTGTAGACTTGACAAAAGCGTCGCAGTTACGCTGCAAGGGCGAAGCAATGAATGCGATAGCAAGAAATTGGAATGTCACACTTAGAACGATTAGCAGCTCGAAATTTGTTGCGCGGCGCTCAAGCGTAAAATATGGCTCACAAGAACATACACAGTTTTCAAACTGAAATGGAATCTGGAGCGTTACTTTTGAGTGTGCCCTTCGCGCCATCGCGCGGGTGATAGAACACGCTCAAGCACCCCCTGATCTTCTGCGAGAATACTGTTGTGTTGTGTTAAGTCGGAGTAATTTTTTTAGAATAATTAAATCACTCGGCTTTTGGAACATGTTTATATATATATATATATATATATTTATATATATATATATATATATATATATATATATATATATATATATATATATACCATTTACCGCCAGCGGTAAATGGTATATATAAATATCTGGTAACTTGTACGCCGGCAGACGCAGGAAGTGTCTTAGAGTTGGCTAACGCGGCGCGCTGCGGAGCGAGAGGTCGGAGGTTCGAATCCCCGGTGGTGCTCTTGGGAATTTTGTTATTCGAATTTATTTTCCTTTATGACGTTATTATATACATGTACGTACATATGGGGACATGACGACGATGGCCACAGCAGCGGCAAAAACCCGCCGTAGTGTCCATGTATTTGCTATCACAGTAAAACGGCTATCACAATAAAACGGCAAAAATTCCGCCAGGCATTTTTGCTTGGTGCGAGCTATGCGTTGGTCTTCCCCGCACGAACCACGTGTCCGGGCATGTCTGAACAATGCTCGCGGCACACTGCGCTAGCCTACGTCACTCCGCTTCGCCAGTCGTAATTGGCCGCCAGTGACAACCCCCTGAGTGACGCGGGCTTGCCCGCGTCAGATGCTTTCAGGCCTGCACGAGAGGTTGACGCGCTGCTCTGCCAGGCGGCTTCTCGTTAGTGTGATCGACTGCTGCACTTTGTGCGATAGACGTAGCGCCGCTGGCAAGCGTCCTCGATCGGTCTTGCGGAGTTCCCCTACGGCCTGCAAGCCCGTGACTGTCGCTGTGCGCTGCATCATGGTTTAATAAACCCGTGTTGTTTGTTGACAGCCTGCCTCGAGTGCCTTTTCTGCGCCGTGACGGAGAGTCGACGAACCCGGCCGTAGCGTCTTTTCGCTGCGGCAGTAAAGAACGTCGCGCCCCTCCCCGGTCGCCTCGTAAGGTAAGCTTCGTGCAAAACCTATATCCACAAGAGATTTTACCATCTCAATCTCTACTTGTAATATGTTAAGTCTACTAATCACATTCCGCCTGCAGCTTCAAGGAAAGCATTTCATTCAATGTTCCTACTGACTTGCTGGCTGGAATGTACTAATATTAGTCTGCTTCTGGCAAGAACTTCATATTTTCTACGTAAGCGACATGCCCGCGCAATGAACTTATAATATTTTGCTCACTTTTATGCAAATTATAAATAATTGCAAATTATTTATAAATTTTGCTCACTTTTATGCAATTGCCACGGGGTGCCGCCACTTGTCGGTGCCACACTCCTCAGTCTGCTAACTTTACACTGTAGCCACACTCGCGCACGCGAATCACAGCAGGATAGCGATCGCGTTTCACGAGGCGCGCTGACGTAACTTCTTTCTCCCGTGCCACCCCTCCCTGTGTAGCTTCCAGTGCGCTCGTTGGGACGACAAGAGAGAGAAAGCGCTGAGAGCGTGTGCCACACACCCATAACTCCGCTCGTTCTTGACGGATTCGAAAACTTTTTGCGGCAATCGATTCGGAAGGCAGTAAACTCCGATACTGAGGTCATTAGATCATGACTTGTAAAAGTGGTTCGTGACCCCTTTAATGAATCGATACCAACTCGCCCAGTTTGCTGCCCAGTTATATAACATTTTTATTACGTTCTAGCTGATATACGCGATCAAGTAATCTTCAGGAGAACACAAGTAAACTCACAGGCGTGCTGCACTAAGACGCTGCCAAAACTGTTTTTTATTTCATTTGGAACAAAAATGGTCCGCAGTTGTTTGGTGATATGCTCAGTCATTCTAATCCTCCATTTGGGGCTGTATACGCCGATAACTTCCTTGGTGCGGAGGATTTTTTAAATGCGAAGCATTTTTTAGCCAACCTTTGGCAGTTTGAGTGTTTCTATCTATCTATCTATCTATCTATCTATCTATCTATCTATCTATCTATCTATCTATCTATCGATCTAGCCGCCTACGTCTGGGTGCTCTCATAATCGCCTTCTTAACCCAGTGTAGACCAAGATTGCCATGGGAGGATAAGAGGATTTGTCGAATATGATTGTCGGGTCAAGATATGAATAATGCGAAACTCTTGTCTCGTACGTCGTCAAACCCTTTGCACTGGACACGTGTGGCACATACCCGTTTGCCACGGGACGCGGTGTTCGAATATGCGCCACAGGTGATCGACAGTTTATATCTACCCAGCAACGGCGAGAACAGACAGTTGTAACAAATGCGACAACGTTAAGAAAAACGAACGTCGGCAGCGTTGACTTGACGAATGTAAAGAATAAAAATTAAGATTCCAGCAGGAATCGAACACAAGTATTCTGCGTGGCAATCAGGCATTCTACCACTGAGCCACGCCAGGTCTACAAACTGGTTTGGAAAAACAGCCTACGCAGGCGTAATATCAGTGCAACGTCAATTGTGGTTGTGGTGCTTGCTATCTAATTTTACAAGAAAGCAATGAGCACTACATGATACTCCTACGATGTGTACTCCTACGATACAGGCGTCCTATCAGATTGACGTATGTGGTTCCAGTATTGGCTACACTTTTATAGCAGTCTAATAAACATTATTCAAAATGCCTTACAGGCCCATTTAAGGGCATTGAGTAAGGGGGGCATCAGTTTATACAGACAAAAAGTAAAAAACAAAGAAAAAAATACAAATGATAAACAGCAAGGTGCAACATTTTTATGCCTATGATTCAGCAAGCTATATTGAAGCATTGCTCGACCCCGGAGGAATACATTAACGAAAGTTACTTATGATATCCACATCACCGCACCTAAAGTGCATTTCGTCCGCCAGAATGACGCAGCGTCCTCTTCATTTCTTACGAGGCTGGCCGATGGCCTCATGCTTACCGAGGATGATGCCAGATTGATTGGCAGCCGCTTTGTAGACTAGGCAACCTAGGCCACATACGCCCAGGTAGTCTGCGAATACGAGAAGCGCCTTCCACTGATGTTGGTCTACGTAGCACTATCTAGGCCTACCAGCCTCGACGGCATATACCTCACCAACGCGAAGGGTGGCTTCAGGTTCCGACATGTCACCGGCTCTATCGACTCACAGTTTGTCACATACCACATACTTCCCTATACATGGACCCATCGTCACCGCGATTACGACCGGATCCTATAACAAGTCATGACCAGCTGCAGGTGCTCACTGATCACAGTGAGGATGACCTTGTTCAAGAACTGTCAAGAACGTCTTCCACACATGCACACGGGTTCGTAAAACGTGCGTGCGTTCTCCATCATAAGAGACAAGTATAAGCACTACATATCAGCTACCGCTTCTGGTGTTGGTAATACCCACGTTGCCGTTGGCAGCGTTACCCAACCGTAAACAACTGGTTATACAGTACATATTCGGCTCTTCTACATATATGTGTGCGTATAAAATTTACACAAATCTTTAGCGTCATTTTGTGACGTGTCGCTCAGCAAAAAAATTACGCCACGGTCACCTTCCCGCCGCATGCTTCGCATAACATCGGCTCCCACGGTACGTGGGATCTGCCGAATTTTTATAAAGCGTGATTACTTCCTTTGCCTCAAAGGAAACCAGCATTACGAGTGTTTCGTTACACGAAATACCCGTGAGTGCAATTACTTAATTTGGTTTTGTTGTTGCTGCGGTTTCACTAACTTAACGCACAACGAAGCGATGGAGCATGTTCGCTACCACCGCGCTACGTTCTTCAGCCCAGTCAGTGACATAGATGAGTCCACAAATTTTATCCACTTTTCGATCGTAAAGCCCTTGCCTTGCCTATTCGATCGATATTTCATTCAGTGTGATGCTGCAGAATTGCTTTTTTTCTAATAGTAAACGGCGTCATTCCACCAGGATCCCTTCGAGAATTGAGCTATAGTTAATTCGGTTTCACCCAGTGGGGGAGCGGACAAATTTCTGATGCTTAGTCTGGAAAGGCAGCCCAAAAGCCTTCCTCGATATCACGTGGTCGCAAAGTTTAGCGGAAGTCGGTTATCAGAGAAGACATTCTCGCAATTAAATCTCGTTATATCCACCTTGCTTTAAATTTGTGTACGGAGAAATTTGTCAAATTTGTAACGTTGCTTTTTTAATCCTAATTATAGCGTGCATGGCTGTGTCCTACTCGAATACTAATGCAGCATTTCCTGTAAGTCGTCACATTGTTACGACTTGCGCTGAAGCTCGTTAAATCAAAATATCTGGCGCACTCATGTTTTAATGTGGTCCCAAGAACGAGTGCGCTGGCTGACGTCCGGTCTAGAGACCCTGTCTGAATGCCAAGGTGTCGCGCAGAGTTCAATTTCCTTGTCAGTAAAGTCCGCAAGTCAGTGATAAACAGCGTCGATGTTTGAAATTTGACACTAGTTATTTGAATCGTATCTTGAGTTTGCTATGGCAGCGCTGTGATCACAGGAAGAAGTGTTCCATGTTTGAACAAGACCACTGGGAGCTTGTACGCGAAATGAGACGTAAATATGGCCGGCACAATTGTCGGCTACAAGTTGTAGCCGACAACACCTTGTGCTTCAATTCCAGCTACTGGGTGAAATTAAAAGACGGCACGACATCCCTTAAGTTCGGCACCTACGTGCTGCCTTCGTTGTCGCTTTGTTGCGGAATACTTCATGAGTAGGCGTCCCGGAGGGATTCATTTAAGTGGAATTCTGTGCAAATAATATTTAAGGTCTTGGCAGTTGTCCATCTGCGTCGCGGCCCAAAACAGTGCATGGACATTGCGATTACTGTGAAATATCTGATGACATGAAACACCTATTAAACAGAGCCGCCAAAAGAAACCACGTGTTTTCTTCCGCCATGCGCCGTATATGTACTTCTTTCAAGCGAGCGCGTTCACTTGCATTGGGATTAGCGTTCCCTTGTAGTGTGCAATGGTTTAACGACGTGCAGCGGCAGCGCATTAGTGTATCAAAATTCGGCACACCAGTGTGATTCAGCATGTAACGCGTTCCCCCAATGAAAACACGCATATTGGCAGGCAGCAGCTTTTCTTTCATTTAGCGGCCGTGCTTGAGCTCGCGAAACACTTCAGCCAGGGCCTAGAATCATCGACGGGTTTTAGGGGCGAAGCTCCTTATAGCGGCACCCGTTCGTCCCTCGTAGCGTAGTATGTAACCAGTCTTACGCTTTGACCTGCAAGGTGGTGCCGGTGGGAGATTTTTCCTGTGCGTTGTTGAACAATAAAAAATTCGCAGCGTTAGCTAAAAGCCGACTTCTTCTGTCTCTCATTCCCATTAGCAGCCATTCTTTACCTCCAAGGTAGTGCCTGGTGAGATTTCTCCTGTGCGTGATTAAACAATAAAAATTTTGTTCAAGACGCCGTTGATTGATGAAATAAACCAACAAAAGACGCCAGATGTTTTGTAAAAGCAAAACGAAAGAACGCCAGATGTTTCTAAAGCAAAACGAAAAGACGCCAGCTGCTTAACGAAAGACGCCAGATGTTTTCTAAGCAATGGTTTTCTAAACAATGAAAATTCACAGCGTACATGTAAAATTAAAGTGCGCTGCAAGTCGTCATAACTCATCGAACCTTTAGTATAAACGCGCCCGATCTCACGTCGGTGATGATGTACTGGGCAGAATTCACGGAAGATTCACGGTTTACCGATGAACCTCCGCAGCTTCGCCCACTCATCATCATTCACTCCGTGGATATGCTGTGATTTTTTTTAGATCATCTTTGGAATCATTCACGCAAATGAATAATCCGACTGGGTTTATAACATTATTTATCCTATTATTTTGGTAAAAGGATTGAGCCCCGAATGATGTGTAACCGCATTTCGCGGCATAAACGGTGGTTCGTTATGGTCTGAGAAGACGTAAAAATTATGATTCGCCTTTGCGTCAGTATCATTTTGGAGGTCGCGCAATAAGGCGTAGATGACATGGCTGGTGTATTACTTGGCTCCACTGACCGCACTGCCATCACATTCACGAATACCTCATACATGGGTTGGGCTACTGCTCCCATATAGAGAATCGTTCACACTTTAATCATAGTACCGCCGCGCCCCGCTATGCAACCGTATTGTGTGAGGAGAGCAATGTCGTGAACTAGTTTTACATGCGAAGCAGGTTATAGGCTCCCCAACCATCGCCTAGTTGCGCTGCTGCTCTTGACAGGCAGCGCCATCTCTGGCATAAGAAATTACACATCATCTCCACCTACGGGCAACCATGGTGGGATGCGAAAGCATCGCGGGGGGTGCGCATCGTGTTTCCGTTTCTCTTATGTGACTTATGAGACGGTGGTTGTCGACGCTTACGTTTACTTTCGGCTTCCCGAGCCTTCTTCTGCTCCGCGGTGGTGGCTCTGCAAGTAGCGCCGACGTTCACATCGTTCATGGCGTTACGCACACCGTTGCACAGAGAGCGAATGACGAAAGCACAGTGAACGCGCGCTTTCGCAGCTTCGAGGAGGAGCAGGTGGAGAGGTTGAGGAAAGAAAAAATTGGCCGCGTATCTGTGTGCTTCGCTGCAAATGTCGCCTAAAGACGATAGAAGATGCGCTGCGTGAGATATGAACGCCATCTGGCAATACGTCGGGAAACGTGTTGCGGGCTGGTAGTCCCGGCGCAGCAGCAGGCAAGAGCGGCGGTGACCAACGCGACCGGCGGGGACACCAGCCAGCCCGAACACGCGGTTTGGCGCAAAGCGCTGAAGCAAAAGAAACGTCCGCACTCAATGAGTACTCTCCACACACTTTTATTTACACGTCGCCTGGGTAAAACAGGAATGCCAAAGCGGCGCCCCATGGCATTCGTACAGTGCAGTACAGAACCGAAACCGAAACACAACAATGAGCTCGTGCAGAGGACATGGAGGAAGGCAAGTTTCAGCGCAGTCGCATTTTCAGCGCAGCTTAAGAAACTAGGGTCTTTAGAATTACGTATGTATGCATTTTCTATTAAAGGAACGCACCACCTAATACTTACCTAGTGATGCTGCGCCTCAGATATGCGTAATGTTTGCTTTTTGATCGACAATGTACGCAAGTATGAACCTATTCAGCCGTTCAAGATGGCTGGCCCTTGGAGAAGTGGTTCAACATTGGCCGAGTAGCTTAATCGAGGGACGTGCCGACAAACAGAAAGACAGACTAAATTCTGGTAGCGTCTCTCAGTTTTAGAACTTGACCCTCCGCTTTTGTGGACAAACGCAGCCAGCGTCCCAGCTGGCGTTTCATCGGCGTCTCTTCCGAGTCAGCGAGCCTGCCGGCTGGCATGGCCTGAGGTCTGTCCCATCGTCGTCGGCCCTTCCGGGGACCTGCGGGGATGGCGTCGAGGCCTCTGCCACCGACTGCTTGGACGAAGGAGCACTGCTTCACGTTCAACGTGCCCGAAGATACTGTGTCAATCGACGAGATCATCGACAGTATCGAGGAAACGGTCGGCGATGAAGGGGTGCTGTTCTTGCAGCATCTCGGAACGTCAAAGTTCCTGGTAGCGACCAGAACATTAGACCAAGCTACAAGTCTCCTAGTCAACGAAGGTTTCTGTATCAGGAAAGAGAAAGTGTACCGTCGACGCTGTTGGACCCCCGATCGTTCATGTCAACGTCTAAACGCTGCCACCGTACGTCTCCAACGACTCACTCGTCGCGGCTCTTCAGCCTTATGGCAAGGTGCGTGACCTGCAATACACAACAGTGCAGAAGCGGCAAACGACCTACTCAGGAACGCGAGTCGTCAAAATGGAGATGACAAGGGCAGCCCCCAACTTTGTTACTGTACTCGGGCATCGCGCCATGCTCGAATACCGAGGCATGCGTCGAGTGTGCGCTCGATGCAGTGGCGAGGGTCACATGGCCGCTACGTGTACCAAGCCTTTTTGCCAGAGGTGCAGTGCATTTGGCCACGTCAAGGAGACGTGCACCGTTGCGTGCAGAAAGTGCGGCGGGGATCCTCTGCCAAAGAATGCTTCCGAAGAAAATCTTATGCTGCAGTTACGCAGAGCACAGCGGCCTCTCAGGAAGACTTTCCGTCACTAAGCGAAGCTTTGGCCGTGCGCACGCGTACTCCCGACGCGACACCTAGGCTTCAAGTGCTAAAGCCCACGAAGAGAGTTGTGCGCCGCACACCTCCAGACAGCATGGACAGTGACTCCGCATACGAGCAACGCTCCCACGACGCGAAGCCCGAATCCTCGAGCTCCGAATCTGAAGTGATCGCACGCGAAAGCTCGAGCAACGCGGAGAGCGTCGCGACAACCAGCAACGCAGTGGAAGCGTCCAGCGACCACCCGTCGTCGCAGTTGGACTCGGATTCCACGTCAGCGCCTACAAATGACCAACCAGCGCCTCCAGTGACTGCCGCGGAGGACGGGGCGTCTGCGCTTTGTTCAGGGAAAGAAGCCGCGCAAGCGTCGCACGCCGCGACAAAGGCAACCACAGGAAAGAGAAGCGGCAGCCGGGTTACACGTGAAGAAGGCCAAGCACAGCGTTATTCTACAAGAAACAGATCCAGGAGCAGATCTGCGCAACGCAAACAAGACAGTAGCCTTATTTCGGACAGTGAGGAGGACCCATACATTCGAGGTTCCCTTTCGCTGCCTGATGAGGCGTCCAAGGAACACCACAGCAGCCAGCGGCGTCCAAAGCCATGTAGTTCAAGTAACAACAGTGACGAAAACTGCAATGTGACTTTCAAAAAACCACGCGTCGCCTCGCAAACGGATGGGGCCCCGCCGAAAGTGAGTGATGACGAAATGTATTAGGTCCTTTTTGTTTTGTTTTGTTTTTTTCCTTTTTTTTCCACCCCACCCCTCCCCCTCCTTTTACATTTTAGTCTCGCTTTTCGCCTTTGCTAACAATGGAGACATTTGTTTTCATGACATTTAATGTCCGAGGTTTTCGCAGTCCTGCCAAGCAGCAGGCAGTCATTCAAATGGCTCGCGACATGCATGTTGACGTTTTGTTTGTGCAAGAGACAAATTTTCGTACGCGCTGGGACGTCGTCGCTTTCCGATATATGTGGCAGGTAGACGCCTTTTTCTCTCTGACGCACGCCACGTCACGTGGAGTCGGTGTCATTTTTATGAACAACAGGCTTCGAAGAGGGGCGCATTGTAGATTTGATACGGATGGCAGGGTGATCGCGCTTGACCTGTCACTGGATGGCAAGAGAACAAGAATTCTGAACGTCTACGCACCTGTAACGAGAACTCTCGCTAATGACTTTTACAGAGGTGTGCGTTCGTTCATGCTCGAACCACTCCAGTACATCTTGCTGGGAGATTTCAATTGTGGCCTCGACACTTCGCGCGATATCAGAGGCCCGGGACAAGGAGGCTGTAACTATCAGGCACGAGAACTTGGCAATATTGTTGCAGATTGGCAGTTGATAGATGCATGGGTCACTCTGCATGGTGACGCATTTGCTGCCACCAGAGCGAGTGTAATTCACGGGAGCCGCTTGGATAGGGTATACGTACCGGAAGTGTTTCGTGCAGCGCTCGTGACGTGTGATGTCGTGCAAGTGCCTTCATACTGCTTGAATGTCAGTGATCACAAGCCGCTGCTGCTCAGCATGCAACCGTGCAATGGTGGGCGATCTCCCCGCTCTTGGCGCATGGATCCCACCATATTGTATGATGAGGAATGTATCAAGTACATGGGAACAGAAGTAGCGGCTTCCATTGCCGAGGTGGACGTGTTAGATCCAGCCATGTGGGACAGGCTCAAAAAGCGATGGTGGTTTATTTCCGAAGAGGCGGGAAAGGAGAGGCATGCGCGCATTACGAGTCGCATGAAGGAGACTCTTCGACGCATCCAGATAGTGGAGAGAGGAGGCACGTCTACACAGGCGATGCGTGATTAAGTGGACGCCCAGAGAAAGGTGTATTCTAACCTGTTGCATAAGAGAGCGCAAGCGTCTAGAATAGCAGAGGAGTTACAGCTGCCAAATGATGAACTCGGGAATCTCGCGTTTGCAGTGAGGGTCGGAACCCGGCGAAATCAACCACAGCGGATTTTGACGGCACAAAGAGATAACGGCAGCATAACGACCGAGCCAGTCGAAGTACGGAATACATTCAGAACTCATTTTGAGCGTCGTTTTGCCCAAGAAGCGCAGTTGGATGACGATGATTTCGAGCACAGATTTCTTTCGTTCTGTGATGGACTTCCAAAGTTGTGGGCCGAGGATACCGAGGGATTGCACTCCCCAGCAACGAAAGATGAAGTCTCGCAAGCCCTTAAAGCTATGAATGCGAGATCGGCACCTGGCCCTGATGGCATTCTCACGGCCTTTTACGTTCGTTTTTTCGAAATTCTTGGGGATCTCCTAACTGATGTGGTGAATATTTTTATCACCGAAGGAAAAAAGCCGCTATCGTTCAGAGATGGTAGAGTGGTTCTGTTGTTGAAGGAGGGTATGGATCGGTCTAACCCCAAGTCGTGGAGACCGATTACTCTCCTCAACACGGACTATAAACTCGTGACAACACTGTTAGTACAGCGACTGAGACCCCTACTGAATGAGTTAGTGTCACCCCTCCAGTCATGTGCCATCCCTGGCCGCTCGGCTTTCGCAACGCTAACGCTGATCGGGGAACTCTTTTATTATGCCAAAGAAAAACGAATTTCAGGAACCTTCGTAGCCCTCGATCAAGCGAAGGCGTTCGACAGGGTCGAGCGGCGTTACTTGTTCGCAGTACTGAGGAATTATGGCTTGCCGGACGAGTTTGTGAAGTGCTTTGAGCTGCTCTATGAGGGCACCAATAGTCACCTCTACTTAAACGGTGACATGACTGAGAGCTTCGCTGTAGAAAGGGGCGTTAGACAGGGATGTCCAGCCGCTCCAGTTTTATTTGTATTGTCGCTAGATCCCCTCATCAGGAAAGTCGCGATGTGTCCTAGAATTAGAGGATTCCCAATGCCAGGCACTGATGAAATTAAAGTTACAGCCTACGCGGACGACATTTCGATATTTGTAAGAAACAGGATTGGTTTTGCCATATTTTTGGAGCTCTTTGAGGAGTACTCCGCTCTCTCTGGCGCGTACATGAATACCGACAAAAGCAAGGCGATGCGCTTTGGAGATTTGGCCGATGATCTCCCACGTGGAGTTCAATTCGTGGACGCGGTCAGAGTTCTCGGAGTTATCTTTGAAGAAGGGAGCATCGCAAATAGAACATGGGAAGACGCAATAGCCAAAACGAGGGACGTGATAAACAGGACTTCGGAATACAAACTGTCACTCGCTGCGAGGGCAGGTGTGGTGAAGACGCAGGCGTGCGCGTATGCTCACTACATCGCGCACGTTGCGCTGTTGCCGCGCAGATTCGCACAGCGCCTCAGGACACTTACCGGAGCATATGTATGGGAACATAAACCTGCCAAGGTTAAGACTAGTTGCCTCAGTCTGCCCGCAGAGCGCGGCGGTCTAGGTCTACCGGTTATTAAGATCTTCTCTAAAGCATTGGCAGCAAAAACAATCTCTAGGTTGTTTGCTGATTCGGACTATCCAGGAAAGAGCCTTCTAATGTACTGGACAAGTACTCTAAAGACTACGTTTACAACGGAGAGATACAGTGGACCGCAAGCTGAGAAACCGCTCGAGTTTTACAAGAGTGTGTGCGACTTTAGGCGCACAGTATATCAAAAACGGAGGGGAAAGGGTTTGAAGAACTAGCGCCAATAGAATTAAGTTACTTGCTGACGGAAGAGACACTAGTAGACGAAGATAAAAGAAAAACAAACCCAAGCCGATGGAAGACATGGAAGAAAAGCAAAGTCCCTGAAGTGGTTCGCGAATTTGACTGGCTGAGAAGATGGAGCGTGTTGCCGACGCGTCAACGCCTCGCCAGATTCCACGTGACACCAAATGATAGATGCGTGAACTGTGGGCAATCCGAGACCACTAAGCATGCGTTATTCGAATGCGTTGCTACAAAGTGTGTATGGCACCTTGTTTGGCGCACCTTTGGAGTTAGAGCTACATCGCTGTCCCAAAAGAATAACGGCAAGTTTGCCCAATTGATACTATTGGTGACAATGTACGTGATCTGGAGACGTCGGTGCCAGGCAGAAGCTCGTCGGCAACCACAGAGTGCAGCGTTTCCAGCCATGCACCGTACTTATCAAATTGTTTTCGGATACCTAGTTGACGAGCTGGAAGCGAGTGGTGTTGATGCCTTCTTAAGGCGCTGGCACACTCGCTTTTTCGCATTACGAGGGGAGAAACTGGAATTTCCAGCAGCACAATACTGAGTTCAGAAAAGGAAACAAGTTACCCGACTACCCATGCTACACCCCCCCCCCTTTTCCGTTTCTCCCCTCTTCTTTATTTATTTTGTTTTTCCTCATCTCCTTGAGACGTAAGATGCTTTAGCTAATTTGGTTGTTTTATAGTTGCTCGATGGTGTACAATGCATTACTCCACAGTAATTGCGTCTAGCGTTTGTATAAGTTACACTGACGCAATTTATAAGTATTTAGTGTATAAGTGTCTCTCGCGCTTGCGTGTACAGGTTCAATAAACTTTCCTTTGTGACAGAAAGACAGACCAAAATTTCTGCGTTTAAGTTCCCCAAGAAAGACTATCGTCTTTAAAAGGCGCAACTTCTGCAACCCTAATTGGGACCACGGCTCAGCGCCTCAGCTTCGAGAGTCGCTTGCCGGCGTTACCGTTTACGTTGAGCTTCGCGAGCGTCCATAGCACCGTTGTGAAGGAGAGTGCAACGCTTGCCGGCGTTGCCGTTTACGTTGAGCTTCGCGAGCGTCCATAGCGCCGTTGCGAAGGATAATAATAATAATAATAATATCTGGGGTTTAACGTCCCAAAACCACGATATGATTATGAGAGACGCCGTAGTGGAGGGCTCCGGAAATTTCGACCACCTGGGGTTCTTTAACGTGCACCTAAATCTAAGTACACGGGCCTCAAACATTTTCGCCTCCATCGAAAATGCAGCCGCCGCGGCCGGGATTCGATCCCGCGACCTTCGGGTCAGCAGTCGAGCGCCATAACCACTAGACCACCGTGGCGGGGCACCGTTGCGAAGGAGAGTGCAACGCTTGCCGGCGTTGCCGTTTACGTTGAGCTTCGCGAGCGTCCATAGCGCCGTTGCGAAGGAGAGTGCGACGCTTGCCGGCGTTACCGTTTACGTTGAGCTTCGCGAGCGTCCATAGCGCCGTTGCGAAGGAGAGTGCAACGCTTGCCGGCGTTACCGTTTACGTTGAGCTTCGCGAGCGTCCATAGCGCCGTTGCGAAGGAGAGTGCAACGCTTGCCGGCGTTGCCGTTTACGTTGAGCTTCGCGAGCGTCCATAGCGCCGTTGCGAAGGAGAGTGCAACGGAAGCGAGCCAATGCCACCTAGAACAAAAATTCAGGTCTGCTCACTGCCGCCGTGACATCACGCGTCTTGACCGAGCGAGCTATCGCGCGGGAGACAGTGAAGCCATTGCCACTATCGTCTCCTATGAAATGATAAAGCGTTGGCGGAGAGTTTTACATGCATAACAGCTTTATTTTGCCTTTTTCGTCGAGATTGGCGCTGGCTTAAGGACTGTGTCAGGCTTTAGAGTCTTTGGTGATTGGTCTGTAAGGGACTTATTATTCCACTTAAAAATAAGAAAAGATTGTGCGCTATCGAAAATGTGACCGATTTATAAATGCGAAGGTTGATGGCCCTGAAAAGGGACGAAATAAATACGGCAAGTTTGATTCATACTTCATTCTTTATTTACACACACACACACGCACACACGTGACACTGTCCATAAGATGCGCAGAACCAGTTCCTATTCATTTGGTAAATTGGGAAAAATTATCGGCACTGCGTCCAGAGTAAGCCGAGTAGTCCCCATGGGATCTACTACTGTCCGGCCGGTTCTTGGATCGGTGTACTTGGTAGTCGTCCTTAAGTGTTCTGGCTTGAAATCGAGCTCACACACCTGAAAACCATTTAAGAAAGCGGTTTATCACAGGCTTTCCGCCCCACTGTGGTCCCTATTTGATCAGTTAATTTTTCCTGTGCGTTGTTGAACAATAAAAAATTCGCAGCGTTAGCTAAAAGCCGACTTCTTCTGTCTCTCATTCCCATTAGAAGCCATTCTTTACCTCCAAGGTAGTGCCTGGTGAGATTTCTCCTGTGCGTGATTAAACAATAAAAAGTTTGTTCAAAACGCCGTTGATTGATGAAATAAACCAACGAAAGACGCCAGATGTTTTGTAAAAGCAAAACGAAAGAATGCCAGATGTTTCTAAAGCAAAACGAAAAGACGCCAGCTGCTTAACAAAAGACCCCAGATGTTTTCTAAAGCAATGGTTTTCTAAACAATGAAAATTCACAGCGTACATGTAAAATTAAAGTGAGCTGCAAGTCGTCATAGCTCATCGAACCTTTAGTATAAACGCGACCGATCTCACGTCGGTGATGATGTACTGGGCAGAATTCACGGAAGATTCACGGTTTACCGATGAACCTCCGCAGCTTCGCCCACTCATCATCATTCACTCCGTGGATATGCTGTGATTTTTTATGAGTTCGGGGTGCGAGCAGCGGAACGCATCTCTCGCACCGCTTCTGAAGTCGCTTGATTGGAGCATGAAGAAGCGTCTACTTCGTTTCGCTGTCGCTTTGCAGCCAAGCTCACCGCGTCTCGGCAAGACGCGCTCGTCAAAAACGGGAAATCTATGCACTCTCTAGGGACGCTACATCATCGCGGGGGTGAGCGTCAGCGATGCTCAGCTAAATGTGCCTCATGTCAAGGCATACGCTAAGTCAGAAGTGCACACAACATCATTATTTTATCGAAATAACCGAACGTGTTAGAGGTGGTACCTTTAAAACATCTGAAAAGCAAGTAGTATAGACTACACATACCTTTGAAACACGGAGTGAATGCATATCAATATCATCCCAATGAACGGCACGCTCTCATTTCTTTTTTAGGTCGCCTTGGGAGAATCAAACCACTGGAACCTTCGGTACATCGCCAATATCGGCGACACTTGGGCCCACAGCGCTGCTCCATTGGGATAGCTTGCAGGTGTACAACATTCCGTGAACGAAGCGCATCACATCACCACGCAGCACTTCACAAACGCAGACCACGGTCTTCAAGCAGACGACAAAAGAAACATCAGTATAACACGGCAGGATTCGTCAGGCTTAGCAGTCCTGCTCTCTCGAACGGCGTGAGCATGCATGCGCACCTCTACACGGCAGGAAACGAGGATCAAAAATGACTGACATCAGAGGCCATGTCCGGAGTATTGAGAAGGCCTGAAATTATTCTAGAGGGCGCTGAGCGAGCGCGCGCCGCATTATATACGAGCGCACAGTGTGGCGAAGAGAGAGAAATGGGAGAGGAGAAACGAAGCGGAGGCAGCACTCACGCCACCTCCTCCAGAGTTGGTGCATGCGCAGTGGGGGGGGGGGGGGGGCGGACGCCGCAGAACGGACACTGCCCCGAGAATAAGATGCTTTCGCTTCTAAAATACGAAGTGGGTGCAAGCACCGCGCGTTTTTCCTTCTCTCCAACGAGCTGCCGCTCGCTTCCGGGCACGTGCACGTGCAGAGCTCTCGTGGTACACTTGTGGCGCCTCACAATGTACCGCTTGCAGTGTGGCTTCAAAAGGATCTTCAACCTTGACTGGCACTTTCCTAAAGCGAACTTGATAAAATCAAAAAGGCTCGTCAATCACATTTACGGCGAAGAGCAGACGACCGACAACAACGACGCCCGACTCAAAGCGAAATGTGTTTCCCAAGTCACGATTACGCCGTATAGGACGTATACCTCGAGGTAAGTCTGATTCTGTTATGTTATAGATGAATAGTGGTCCACATGCACTCCGCAATGAAGCCGTACACGCTATCAATTTTCAGCGGTGTGGACTATAATTTTGATATGGCATGCTTATGGTGGCAGCCGTGTACTTTCGTCAACAAACATTTGCGGCTTGCGAAAAAAAGAAATTATACGGCCATGACACTGTTTCCTGAGAAGGGTAGAGTCAAGTCCTCCGTGCCGCTTGAGAATCACCCGCCGATTAAGACGCGAGGCCGCTAGCTGAGCTTTAGCCAATGTGAAGCAAGATGAACTGCCCGGCTCGTTTTTTCGGCTGTAGCGTCATGCTTGCACTCTTTTTTTTATGTGGATATCGACTTGACAGGCGTAAGAAACGTGCTGCGCGAACGCGGCTAGAAAATCGCACAAAGTCAGAAGGTGGTTACTTAAAGGTTGCAATTGCAATGCTTGTCTTAAGTACCGATTATATTTAGCGGCTTAAATATATATCACCGTAATAAAGTGACAAAAACAAAGCAAACCTGCAGAACGATGACAAAGCTTGCTCAAAATGCACAGGCGTCCATTCCGGCGTGATAAAGCAGCCTTCCCGACGCGTGAATTGCAGGCGCCGAACTTCTGACAATGTGCCGAGTTCAGTTGAATTCAACCAACCGCGCAACGCTAACGGTATAACGCGAGTCTGTACGTTCAACAACGGCGGGTAGGTCACACGAACACGGGGAATCAAAACACAAAGTTGCTTCACCTACAACCGTAACTGGACTTTCACAATGCGAGAAGACAGCGAATAATCATTGCTGTAGTCGCTGCGTACATGCTCCGCGTTACTTACCGATTCAGGTAGTCGAAACGAACGAAAGCGATAAAGTCAGACAGCCAAAATAGAAGGCGAGACAGCGCTGTCAGCTGTCCCATAGAATAAAGAACCAGTTTAGAGAAGGGAAACTGTAGCCTTGACAACGGTACGAAAGATAAGCAGCGGTAGCGCATGGAACTACCGAAGGCACCCAAGAGATGGCGCTGCGTAAACAGGAAGCGGAAAACAAAATTTATTGTTTTTTTAGGTAGAAAAAAGCAAATGGCTGCCTTTTTTATTCCGTATCGGGTGCGTATGCGCATACGCGGGTGCCTCGGCTGGATTTTATTCTATCCTTTTTGAACAAAAGTGGACGAAAGAGGCCGGGACTCGCGTAGGGCTACGGAGGTCTCGTTATCTTTCGCCTGCTTGTTTTGAGCGCGTCGATGCGCCCAGCAGCACGCCAAAGCGCACTTCGGAACGCAGTACCTGTGCGTACGAAGGTTACATGGAACCGAAAGGCATACATTGGCAACTGGCACCAGTAAGAACAATTCACGAGTGAATAGAAGGAACGATAATCTTTATTGACAGTGAGCAAGCGGTAAAAGGCCCTTGTTCAGACACCGTGAGCTCGTAAACGACTAGCCTTCGCGGTACTTCAAAGAGAAAACAAATTAGATGACATTTGTTGCCCGTTTCCACCTTCAGCTAGCCCTCACAATAACCAACTTGTATTGTAGGACAGGCGTAAAGCATCAGCATTTTTTTTTGCTACAGTTTCAGTACTTGCTTTCAACGAGTACGCCTGAAGACCTCCGGGTTTGTTGTTATTACAACATATTGCGGTCAGGCTGAGAATACCAAGCCGGTTCACGCAAAGAAATCACATTATAGTGGATGCCTACAGAATGGCAGAAAACATGAGCATTTTAACACGGTATACCGATGAAACAACCCATAAATGGGATATATGCAAGGCCTCAAAGAGGTGCAGAAATACAGAGAAGGGAGAAACAATTTTCTATACCGGTCATTCTCTTATTGTGACATCGCCACTGGAAAGTAGGCTTCATCAGCAGTCTGGCCAAGTCGTGCTCATGATATCGCATAATTTACTCGTTCATTTGAGCCCACCAGACCTTGCAAGTACAAGTGAAATAGCAGCTTTGTCCACACGTGTTAGCATACAACTCAAAAGCGAGAACAGTGAAGTGTGATATGTTAACGAGGTCACAAAGCAGAAAGAAAAACGCCGAGCTTGAAAGTACGTGTACCTGCGATCGTCGAGGAACCTGTGGAAACTGACGCCTTCGCTGGTATCGCAGCTCCTGCGCCAACATACAGTAGCACACCGACTGCCCACCATAATTGCAATATGATCACATGGGTGAATTAAAAAACTTTCATGCGTATTTTAGACAACATTAACGATAGAATTCGCAAGAAAACGGGGAGCAACAAACCAGCTGCCAACCATCGGACGATAACTGCGCATATTCTGCGCGTTATCTGCGGCACCCGAGACGCAGCGGCGCACTTTTTGTGCTTCGTCACTGGTCACAGCGACGGTCCGCTTGCTCGCTACCGCGCGCCGGCCGTCAGCGGTGAGCGACAAGGCAGAGATGTTTTCAATCACTAAACAACAAATTTACTCATCATTCAAACATTACTTTCAGTTACACAAAAAAAAGCACTTTTATGCGGCAATGATAGCTGTATTTCTCTTAAATATTGCTTTTATTACGGCGCCTCTGGCGGATTTTTTGGCGTCGCCGAGGGCAGATTTGAACGGAGCCACTATGGTTTGTTTTTTAGCTGCGACGGGGTCGATTTTTTCGGCCCCCTTCGGCGATGGCTGGAACTTGAGACTTTCCGAGGCCTGGCTGTCCACGCTTGCCGCCTTTATTTCTCGTGCGACACGCCCGGAAACCGATACAGTTTCACACGTGAATCGTGTGCCTTGGTGTTGTCTGCACTATTGTGGCAGGCCACTAAACCGCAATACTTCGGACCTCGCTTGCGCTTCCTCGGGGTCGCTTCTGCCATCGCGGAAATGCCCAGCTTGCACAGCAAGCCTCTCGGTTCAACGTGCCGAGCTGACGGCCCCCCAGTTACCCGCACCGACAGAAGAACGCGTGCGCACGTGCGCTACCGCTACCGTGAAAGGGGCTGAGTCAGCCGCGCATGCACTGCAGAGCTTTGCGAAAGAGCCGCAACGCGGCCAGCGCGGCGCTGTCGTCGCGCCGCAAACTTGAGCTTGGGTTCACTATACCATTGATATCCAAAACGATGGATTGTTGTACGAGTTTAAAATCCGCGATACCGCACTTTCTCTATGTTGCACTGGGAACATGACTATGGGATGCGTTTCAATTTCTTTTCGCTGAAATTTTTACTTTCAAATCAATGCTTAGGCTGCCTTAGGATCAATACCCAGAGGGACGGTTGATCCGGGCCTGCTACCCTTTATTCCAAGAGTCTGTAATAGGTAGCGGTTTGCGAGCGGGGCAACATAGCGTCTTTCAGATCCGTGTAACGCTCATTCTTCGGTGATCCTCCGATAGAAATGTACGAACACTCTCGGCGGGTTTTAAAGACGATAGTCCTTCTTAGGACAGTTAAACGGAGAAATTTTGGTCTGTCTTTCTGTTTGTCGGCACGTCCCTCGATTCAGCCACTCGGCCAAAGTTGAACCACTTGCCCAAGGGCCAGCCGTCTTGAACTGGTACGGCTGTTCATACTTGTGAACGTTGTAGATCAAAAAGTAAATATCACGCATATCTGAGGCGCAACGTCACTAGGTAAGTACTAGGTGGTGTGTTCCTTTAATAGAAAATGGATACATACATAATTTTAAACACCCTAGTTTTTTAAGCTGCGCTGAAAATGCGACTGCGCTGAAACTTGCCTTCCTCCGTGCCCTCTGCACGAGCTCATTGTTGTGTTTCGGTTTCGGTTCTGTATTGCACTGTACGAATTCCATGGGGTGGTGGTGAAAAACTTTAATTTTGAGAAGGCCAAAAAGGTAAAAAAATATTTAAAAAATGAAAAAGCAGCGTTGTGGGCGGCCTTCAGGCTGCCGGTTGTGGGCGCCGCTCTGGCATTCCTGTTTTACCCAGGCGACGTGTAAATAAAGTGTGTGGAGAGTACTCGTTGAGTGCAGACGTTTCTTCTGCTTCAGCGCTTCGCGCCAAACCGCGTGTTCGGGCTGGCTGGCGTCCCCGCCGGTCGCGTTGGTGACCGCCGGTCTTCGCCTGCTGCTGCGCCGGGACTACCAGCCCGCAACACAGCACTCATGTTTCCTGACGTATTGCCAGATGGCGTCCATATCTCACGCAGCGCCTCTTCTATCGTCTTTATACGACATTCGCCGCGAAGCACGCAGATACGCGGCCAATTTTTTGCAGTCGCCTTCGGCGGTTTGTTGCTGGATTTGGCAGCGGCGGTGGCAAGGACACGTGCGCTCCTCATTCGGCCCGCAGCACTGGTAGTCAAACAATAACTACAACGTGACGCTCCACAGATGCAATCCGAGAGCTCTGCGCGAGCGCGGAGGCGGGGCGGCAGTGTTGGGGCGAAAGGAGACGCGCCGTGTGTATTCTAAGTTGCGATAAGAGCAGTGGCGCCGCTCGGCGCTGCTTTCAAGGCCTATAAAGCGAGCAACTGCAGTCGATACTGCGACAATGAAAACCGCTGACGCGGTCTTGGGATTCAATTTTTCATGAGTACAGCTGTCGGACTCGTAAGGGATGCACATCTTCGTGGCTCTGGGGCTGTCAGTGTAACCGCTTGCAAACTTATTTTGCCTAGTCACGTGACTATGGAAGGCATACATAAGCGATAAAAGTTCGATATTACTTCAAGAAATAATATAATAAAAAAATGTCGCGATTGCAGTGCACATCTTTGCCGATTCTTTCACTATAACAGATATTGTGCTTCGTGATATATCCTTAGCGCGAATATTTCGTTTGAGCCTAGCCTAGTCTGTCACTGTTGAACAGACACTGTTAGGATATGATTCGTGCACCAGAAGGTGTGCAGCGACAAATGCGCTATAGAAATATCACTTGGAGACCCATCACTTCGTTGAGCCTCAAGACGGACTCTACTTCAAACTGAAGCTCATCAGTGTATTGGAATGGCGTTTGTCATGGAGTTATCTACGTCGGCTGAGCGTGTATTGACGGGTGGCAGAAGAATTCTGTGTGACTTTGTGACGGTTTCACTTCTCTTTGGGGGTCGTTCCCACACTGCATGGCCTTCACGAAGTGTGGCGTCGCCTTGTATATGCGGATGAACAAGAATCTACGAACGAACGAAACCACCTTCGAATAATGCGGACGTGAAACGTAAAAACTGGAGAAAACGTTTCATACACGATACACGAGCGGCACAAGCGTTATGCACAGTTAGACAAAAACAAAAACAAAACAAACATGGCTGATCGCTCCGTCATAGTAATTGGTATTACACGGAAGTGAAACGGTCTTCAACATCACAGAGGTAGTTGAGCGTTTATTGTGCGTTGATATATAAGAGCTTGTACAATGTCTAATAGTGTTTGGCAACTATAGCACATACACCTAAGTTTCGTAATCCAGGGCTAAAGCATAATTCCTAACAGTCGCAAGAGGACTAATATTTGTGTCGCAAATTTGTGAATGGTTGTGCAACTACCATTCACACATCGGCGGTGGCTACGTGGTTGAGCGTCCGCTTTCAATGCCGGAGGTACCGGGTTTGATTCCCAGTGCCGACCGAGGACCCACCGGGTTTTCTTAATGAGTAAGCGAGTACACCGACTTGGCGCTCGGTTGTTTGGGTACACATCTCGAAAGGTCGCGCCATAAGCCCCTGGGTGGAACATAAACCACCACACCCTTGTTGAAATAGTCGAGCATCCGCCGCTGCTGTGGGAGGCAGAGAATTGCTGCCGCCAGGTAGCTACCAGTAAAATAGAGACAAGCGCACTTCCGGCCTGGTGCGCTGCAGAACGAAGTTCACAGTCGCTTGGGAGGGCACCCACCCGTGGGAAAGTGGCGGCGTGGGACCGCCAGACCTAAAAATATTGTGAAACACCATAATAACAATGCGCTGGGGAGCTTCAATGTACTTCGATCTACATGCCCCTTGATAGTAAAGGTAATGCACCACAATACTAACCATTTCAAGCAAAACGGAAAAAAAGCAAGGATCGGGTTTAGGTACGTTTATTTTTTTTGAAGAAATAAAGCTTTAATTCGTTGTGAGTAAGCGCCCGTGTTGTGCACTTTCATGTGCTTGTCTTCTCAGCACTGCTTTATATTATAAGTACTGACCATTTGCCCAGGAACGCTACGAATCCTTTCCATATACTGTCCATTTCATGCTAGAAGTGACTATTATTGAGGAACTCCACTCTAAATTAAACATAGTGTTATAGGTGTGACACAGTGCAGGTGCAGATTCAGCATACTGTATCAGGGCGGCTGAGATGAGAGCTACCACGAAATTGGACTCATAATAGTGCGTCTCTCAAGGTTTCCAATGTATGAATGACTCAATTGCTGTATTAGAAACTGGTATACATTGCACAATTCATAAATGCCTTCTATTTGATCACACTATCCTAAGGCAATTGCCGCTACCTACCCAGGTTCTGTGAAGCATCCAGATGCGCTTCACGAGTTCTTGGAAAGCTGCTGGTGCCCATAGCTGCATAGCGTTGCATGTGCCATCTTGAGCACCATCTGCAAAGTAAACAAAAAGATGTACCCCATTTTTGTAGGGACTCACGATTTTATGCCGCACTGATTAGCTGTCAACTACAACAGTACCTAATTGAAAGAACTGGCGTAGATTCAGTTTGACCTCCATGCATCAAGCACTTTCTTAACTCTAAATTTATTATCCTGAGGCACTCCAACACCAAGAACAATTTCAGTTCACGATAGAAAACCGGCAGCGTAGATAAAGCCTTTCGTTTACTACGGGAAAACAGATTCCACAGCTATTATTCTTTTGACCTTGCTGCTCCCGTTTAATGTTAGTATTGAAGCGTTGCTGTGCTTCTTACGCAAAAGTGACCTTACTGAAAGACTTTAGGAGGCTTCATATTCTTCTTTCCTGCTTATTATTCTTCTGTGAAGCTTCTTTTCTATTATCCTTTATTCCTCGTAACCTCTTCATTTCCACAGAATGCGCAGCCAGTCTAACAACTGGCTAACCTGCTTGTCTTCCCATCTATTTCTTTCTTTACTTCCTGTCTTGCGCCATTTCCAAATATACACATCAAGTTCAGTAGTGTGGTGTTGCCAATTGCACAAACATTCATAAAGTTCACACTACAGCCAACCAACATTGCGCTGCCTGTATGAGATCAAAAAGCAAATACTTGCAGTTTCAAGCTCACTCCACACCAACTATTTCGTCAAAAACACAGCACTAGAGTCTCTGATAAATTAAGTTGCTTGACAGGTATCATGCTAGGAAGAAAGGAAGGAAGCAGAAAAGGAGAAGGCAGGGAGGTAAACCAGAAACACTACCAGTTGGCTACCCTACACTAGGGGATCGGGGAAGGGGATTAGAAAGACGAGAAATAGAGAGGAGGGAAGAGGAAAACAGAGAGAGAATAGATGCAGTGAATTCACTAATGAAAAAGAAAAGTCACAGTCTCGCCGCAACGGCGAAGCAGTGAATGCGATAACAAGAAATTGCAATGTAATGCGGAGAACAGAAACCCACTCCAAATTTCCAGCGCAAAGAACGCACGAAAAGAGCACACACAGGACGAGCGCCAATTATCAAGTGTCACGACTCGACACTTAAATCGCGTTACTCAAACATGAAGAAGGATGCATGAAACAAACGAACAGGTATACACAGGACGAGCGCGAACTAACGACTGTCAGAGTTCTTACTTATTTCAATTTGAACAGCGTGATGGTTTCGCAAACGGGGCCGCTGCAGCGAGCGAAGTGACCTTCGTACACTCTGTAACTTCAGCGCGGACATCGCGGTGAAAACACAAGACATACAGACCCTCCTCCCTACAGGAAATAAGCGCGCGGCGCAGGCGACCATGCCCTGTAGGGCGAAGTACATGGAGTAGTGCGCATTGCTACGAGCTGGGCGATGACCTTTAAAGCGCGCCCCTCGCGCACATCGCGCCACCTCGCTGGTGAGCAAGAAAGCACGCTGAAGTAAATGGTGTATATAAGTAGCTCGCCATTAGCATGCTGAAAGACGGTACTCTTCGTGGCCTAGCGGTCTAACGCCGCGCGCTCCAGATCGAGAGGTCGCCCGTTCGATTCCGCGTGTCGGGAGGTAATTTTCTTTGTGGCGTTTATATATACACGGAACATGATGGTGACGCCAACGGCGAAAACCAGCCGAGAGTGTCCATATAATTGCTATCGCGATCAAAGCTCAAAACAAAGCATGGTACAGCATGGATTAGGTGCACAACATCACATCCTTTGTGCATTTGCGATAGAGTCATCTGGTGTCCCGCGTGCCACTGTATACTGCTTCAGGTGCTGCACTAAACTCAATATTTACATTCAATAAGAGCATGATGGTAGGATGCTTACATATGGCTTACAGAATAAACCATAAAAAATTACGAAAGGTGTGATGTTCTCGCTGAACATTAGTTTTATTTAACTGGGATAATGTTTAATGGCTGTTAGCCTTGCTTCAGAGCTTCATAATAGTCTTATGCGAGTGAGATTTTATTCATAACTGTCCCTCTTCCATCAGGATTGCATCGATCTGAATTTCACTGATGTGACGGAATTAGTCGGACACAGCTCACACGTCTTCAACTGGCTGACAATATGCACATGAATTCTAGGAAAGTTCAAGAGCTGATATATGTCACCATTTAAGTAGCAATACCGTAAAATATATGTGCTTCACCATACTTGCTGTCACTTAGCAGATGACTGTCACATCATATGGCCATATTGATATTTCTGCAGTATGATTTATTCGCCCTAGTCAAGTAAATTCAACCTAATGGCGTAATTACCCATGGTATGCTGTTTATTTTCTTTTTTTTTGTCTTAAAGACGGACAATGTGCACAATGCGAAATTGTTATTGAAAAGTATCCCCACTTATTGATATTAAAGAGTTCTCGAATCGGAGCCCCAAAGTTTGAGGCCCCAAAGCCTCATACTTTGGGTCTGCGGGTCTTTTGACACTCCCCTTGTTCTAGGTCACTCTGGTCTTGGCCAAGAGCCGTCGCTTCAGTGAGTGCCGTCATGTTTGTTTTACGCAAAGCTTTAGGAGGACGTTTTGGGGCTCTCGCTAAATTCGAGGAATAGCGTCCCCAACGCAAAACCCAAGCGCTGTATGGGTCTCGCGCATGCGCAGTGGCCTCGACGCTATTTTTTGGGGGCCCCAAAACGACTGGGGCCCCTTTTCGAAAACTTCCTATTACGAAGTTTTAGAATAGCGTACGAAAGATAGCGTTCGTTGCGGTCGACCGCTATTTCCGTCACTTAACGGGCATGTGCAGTGGCGACAAACGCTAACGCAAATCTTTGCGTACACTATTATAAAACTGCCTAATAATGCGCACATGTCGAACACTAATACATAGGGAAAACGCAAACACATCAAGTATGCCGCCAAATAATAACAACAATTTCTGGGGTTTCAGGTGCCAAAAGTATGATATGTTGAGAGGCACGCCGCGACGGCGGGCCCCGGAAGTTTCGCCCATCTGGTGTTCGTTAACGTGGGCTGACATCACAGAGTACCCGGGCTTTTAGCATTTTGCCTCCATAGAAATGCTACCGCAGCGGTCGAGATAGAAGCCGCGACTTTCAGGTCAGCAGCCGAGAACCGCAACCATCGTACCACATAGGCGGACAAGTACAACTGAATCAAATGAAAACAAAGGTAGCCCTAATGCACACATGACGGCGTGATAACAGCGGCCTTTCGCTTAAGTGTATATTTTCTGAAAGTACGCATCCGCATTATTGCTTTATGGCAAGAAGACAAAATATATTGCACAAGCTGCCTTTATCGAGGCGTACTCGCGCTTCGATAGACTGGCCGTGCCGAGTCGGTACATTCACAAAACCTTTACAAACGCGCATCAGACATCAGATTTATGTGCGCCTAATGCTTTTTGTTTCTGCTTTTCATTGTACTTTCCAAGCGACACACTGTGAAGCACTACACACCTGAGCTACGATAGGACGCGAAACAGAGAAAACAGAAGCACCACTTACCGTTCGCATTCCCGACCGTGCCGAATCAGGTGTTGGCCGAACACGCAGACACAAAGCTGCAAGCTCGCTTGAGCCTCCAGACCATCAAGAAACCAACGCGCTCACAGTATGGGATGTTGCACTGCCGTCGCTAAATGTCGTTCACATCCAGCGTCGAGATCGCGCACACACGGGCACGCGCTGTCCACACAGCTGAGCAATTAGGAAACTTGGATGACCGGGGAACGGAACAAAATGAGAAAATGGCGAAGACAGCGACGGGCGACTGCGACACTTCGCCTTACCGGCACCAGGCCCGTAGCCAGGGGTGGGGTGGGGGGGGAGGCCCGGGCTCCCTCCGAAATTTTTATGATACATGGTGTTTTACCAAAAATAAATAATGAAAATAAGCGTTTTTCTCAAATAGTCAAGGCTTTCAGCAAGTGGGCCTCCCCGAAAAAAGTTCCTCGCTACGGGCCTGAGCGGCACGCACGCAGTGATGTTCCGTACTACGCCCAAAGATTCCCATTCTGAGACATGAAATTCCCCTATTTCAGGAATTTTTCCCTGCATACTTCGAAGAAACTCCCAGCATTTTCCCCTCCGCAATTGTAATAATGCGTGCGAGCCCACACATAGACCGCCATAAATACATTTGTATGGCGTGCAAACGACTGTCAGCCGCGCTTCTGTACAATAAAAAAAAACATGGCCTCCGTAAGTTGTGCTGTAAGTACACTGTCAATTTTTATGAAAGGGAACACGCGAGCGCGTGGCCCGCGAGCTCCGGCGGCTGCTTGCAGCGCCTTCAGGCGTGCGCGAGAGCAACCACGGTATCTTTTCGCGTCATCTAGTGGAGAATAAAACAACCAGTCATGGGGTAATATGCAACCAGCTGCAAGATTGCAACCCCCTCCCCCTTCAAGCCGATTACGCAAGAGGCCGGGCCAGCGGCGTGTCGTCTGCTGCTCGTAAACTGCGTTTGGCACGAGGGCGCAATCGAAACGCGGAAGCTCTGTCGCTTGGCTTTCGCGCGTTACACTTCGGCCGATTTAGATTTAAGCGACAGCGGTCCAGGCAGGTAAATTTTCGTTGCTGGTTTCCGGTTTTCAAATCTCGCATCGAATTCTGTCGAAAACATTTTTCTGAGTAGAATCCCACTTAGCCGTGAACGTGTCACCTGTCGTTACAAAATGTACTGGCAAGTCTGCGCTCGATGCTTTAAAGTCACGCATAGTGACTTCCGCCGGGTTTGTGTTGAGAGCGCGAAATGGCGCTGCATAGCAAACAGAAGGAGAAAAGGCTTTGTCATGGTTGTAAAGATCTCGATCGATAATTATCACTAACATAAATGACGTGAGCATGAAACATGAAAAAAAATTCAATGAGTTTATTGAAATTGGAAAAACGTCGTCTTGCTTTTGACCCCCACATAAAAAGTAAAAACACATTATGACAATTGTTAATACCGCGTGGCGTCACCATTTGCGGCCATAACAGCTGCCATTCTAGCTGGTAGGGATTGATAAAGAGCGGCCGTTAGGGACGTGTCCCTTCTCAGCTTCTCCCACTCCTCCCTAATGACAACCCAGAGGTCGCCCGCCGAGAGTCCATGCAGGGACTGGCCCGCCAGCGCGCTTTTCGAAAGTCCCCAGAAGTTCTCGATGGTGTTAAGATCTGGAGACTGGGGAGGCCAAACCCGGCGGAAGTCACTATACATGACTTTTAAGCATCGAGCGCAGACTTGCCAGTACATTTTGTGACGACAGGTGACACGTAAGTGGGATTCTACTCAGAAAAATGTTTTCGACAGCATTCGATGCGAGATTTGAAAACCGGAAACCAGCAACGAAAATTTACCTGACTCAACCGCTGTCGCTTAAATCTAAATCGGCCGAAGTGTAACGCGCGAAAGCCAAGCGACAGAGCTTCCGCGTTTCGATTGCGCCCGCGTGCCAAACGCAGTTTACGAGCAGCAGACGACACGCCGCTGGCCTGGCCTCTTGCGTAATCGGCTTGAAGGGGGAGGGGGTTGCAATCTTGCAGCTGGTTGCATATTACCCCATGACTGGTTGTTTTATTCTCCACTAGATGACGCGAAAAGATACCGTGGTTGCTCTCGCGCACGCCTGAAGGCGCTGCAAGCAGCCGCCGGAGCTCGCGGGCCACGCGCTCGCGTGTTCCCTTTCATAAAAATTGACAGTGTACATTTTACATATGTGGGCTTTGAGACTAATACACGAAGTGTAGTAGAAATCACTCGACATAATTATCAGAAATACGTCTGAAGAGCTATGTTTTTGCGTACTTCATGCGCCACAACCCATTGCCGAAGCTGAAGGCGCACTATGACAGCTATGCATTGGTAATCCTATGGGAATTTCACCATTTCTAAAATTCCCTGCAAAGTCGAAAAGATTCGCTTTTTATCTTTCGGCCAAAACTACTTCAAAAAATTCCCCGAAAAAGGCAAAATTACCTGCACGGAACATCACTGCACGCACACTTCTCTCTCGGTAGGCTTTTTTTTTTCTTTCCTCGCTTGCGCATGCGTCGTAAGGTTGCGTTATCGTGTTTATCTCACGCGGTCGCATGTAACAGCCCTCTCGTTTAGCGGACGCTTCAAGACAGTCGCGTCTATTTTTTTGATGCGACAGCAAAGAGCTCTTTCCGGTGTCGGCTGCGCCGGCATCTGTGGTTCTCAGTAAAAACAGCGTTGGTTAGCAAAAATTCGAGGTAAATGCAAAGATAGAAGCCAGAGGGCGTTTGCACTTTGGCTTTCCTTGCGGCACTGTGTATACGTCTCCATCGAAAAGCGAAGGCAATCTACCGATTGAGATGGCGATAGTGTGTCTGTTTGAGTGTGTGTGCGCGCGCGCGTGCGTGTGGTACTGTGTGTGTGTATGTGCGCGTATGTGTGTATGCGCGCGCGCGCGCGCGCGCGCGTGTGTGTGTGTGTGTGTGTGTGTGTGTGTGTGTGTGTGTGTGTGTGTGTGTGTGTGTGTGTGTGTGTGTGTGTGTGCGTGCGTGCGTGCGTGAGAATATTGCAGTCATTTTCAACTCTTAAAGGCGAGGCGAACGGTCCCCGCCTCACGCTTGTTTTCTTTTGTCGGGCTTTCTACCCACAATATTTTTTTATTCAGTGCGCTGCGGCGCGCCGCCGCTTGTCAGTTTATAACTAGTACCTGAGTGAGAGTGTGCGTACCTGTGAACATAATCGCGTGTATTTATGATCGCTGATTCTTTGTGCATGTTAGCGGTTTTCGTCGCGATAAGTTCACGCGGATTCTATCACCTTCACTTCATCGATTGAGCGACAGCCGGAGATATAAGACTGCACGAACTTTTTTACAGCTCCCTATATGTGGAGAAGTGCCAGACTAAAACAAACTTTGAAATAAACTCTTATATGGTAAGAGAGTAAAACAACCTTTCACTCTCTCGTGGAATGCAGGAGTGGGACAGGCACTTTACTCTGTTTTGCGAGGTTGAGTGACAGGGCCTTTCACTCCTCCCTACAAGAAAGAGTAAGCACCTCTGTAGAGAGAGTGTAATGAGATTTACTGGAGTAACAACGCTTTTTACCCCTCATACTGCAGGACTTTGTTTTTAGATTGTACTTTGACTAACCGGGTGTGGCCACCTGTGGCCGCGCGCGCCGTGTCTTGACAGGGATCAGCAGATCCCTCATAGCTTCGTACGTGTTGTGTTGCAATCCTTTTCCCTGAGCCTAAGGGACCCATCCCTATGCCTTTTTGTCACTCGCTTCTCTTTCTCGCATTTACCTTCAACTTTGAGGAAATGCTGTGTTTTCGTGTGAGCATTTTTTTAACTGTTCGGCCGTACTGCAGCGTTAAGGAGGTGTGACGTGGATTCCTCGCGAAGGTAGCTGGTATCCACCCCCCCCTTTTTTTATGGGAGCGATGGCGATTAACACGAAATTTTTCCAGCGTTCTGTCACATTCGTAATCATCATCACTAGGCCTTCTCACAGGGCTCCCCTTATAGTCATTCGTTTGAAAACTTACCAGTTTTACCAAAAAACCCGCTCGCGTTTCGACCCAGCAAGTTCTTACCATTGGGTTGCAGATGTGAGTGAATAACATTTTTGGTCTTTTAACAAGGATACGTGCGTTCCACCGCACGAAAAGAATCCTATGGATGCTGAGAGGAGAGGCTTGTCAAACTACGCAAAATACTCCTGCGAATACAAAGCCTTCCCTTTGTACAGGTCTGATGATTGCACTGCCTCGTGGCAAGGAATGAAACAAATTATAATAAAGGCACAGGCGTGAAATTTTATGGCGAGATGTGAGATGAATAAGGCTAAGCTGAGATTTTACTGTTCTAACACTTATGGTAGTCGAGCAATTCGAGATAATTACTCTGGAAATACGCTTCTGGATGGATTAAAGCATATTAGTAAAGTTAGCTTCATAAGGATAAAAAAATGGCATTAGCATCCTCAAGTTTGGGCCTTACACGCGTTTTATAAGCTATTAGTTTAGGAGAGTTAGGTGTCAAGGCAGGGTTGCGACGAAGATAACCAAGGACTCGATTAGCAGAATAAATAATAATGTTAATAATCTGTAGCGACCATGTTAAATCACAAGAGATTTGAACACCTCAATGTTTAATGGTGTTGTATAGGGTGTAGACGTTAGCGATGTAGTCGTTACGTCGATGAAAAATTATTATAAAAGTCTTATTATTTAGGGACATTAACCACTTTTCGCACCATTCGTGTATAGTGTTGAGATCGCTCTGCAAAACGGAAGAATGTAAAACGTTAAATACAGGGTGATATAACCCCCAATAATCAGGGAATAGTATAATATTAGAGTAAATGTGACTTGGCAGGTCGTTAATATAAATTTTCAAAAATAGGGCGCCTAGTACAGTACCTTGTGGAACGCTGGGGTGAGCGCCAGAGAGGGGAGACTTGCAGGAGTTAGAGTTAGAAACAACTGCCGGGCGATCAGTCAAGAATTCGCGAATCCAGTCGAGCACGCAGGGGTCTAAGTTAAGGCGTGAAAGTTGAAAATTGACGATGTGAAACATTGTCGAATACTTTTCGAAGTCAGGAAATATGGCATCAATGGGAATATTATTATCAAGGTGCCAGTGAATTTCATGGATGATGAGGGCTAGTTGGGCTACACAAGAGAATTACAGGAGTGACCCTTCTTGAGGACAGGAACGACCTTCTCGACCCGCCAGTCCTGTGGAACTGAACCTGTATGTAGTAATTGCTGAAACATTAGTGATAAGACGGGTTACATGTTTGGTGTTTTTGAGTACCTTGTTATAGACACTCTCTGCGCCAGCTGCTGACTAACCTTTTTACGTTGCCGATGATATGATCAATACCACCTGGGCTAAAGGTAATACAAATCATAAGCGCGTAGGATGGGGTTGAAGGAAGGTTCCGAGTGGTTTCAGGGGCGAAAACGGAGGACAAGGTATTACTTGGTACGTTGGCGACATCTGATTTGTTTACAGGACAACAATAAGGATTAATTAGTGAAATGCCTTCCCTCTCTTCAGGTTTGATAGTCTTCGAAAATCGTGCAGCGAGGAACGTAGCGTGTTACCGTAAAAGTAATTTTTAGCTTGCATGGTTGATGTTATATAATCATTGGCTGCAGTCAAGTACTTCGCCCATGCATAGTTATAATTGGAACGCTTTTCGTATGTAAATAACCTTATTTCTTAGTGTGAAGCTTTTTTAGTTTACCGTTAAACCATGGAGGGTGTGCTCGCTCTATCACGGAAATGGTGGGGACATATTTTGTTGTTGGGTGTAGCATCTCATTTCTTATTAACGACCATATGGTTTCAGTGGAGAGTGAGTGATAATGAATTGCGAATTGATGGCAAAAGACAGCTAGTTCATCAGACGTGGAATCGTAATCGCCTTTGTCGTACAGTGTCAGAGTTTTTAGACATTTTTTGGTTGTGTTGATATAACTGGGCATGGTACCGTGAACAACAGAATGATCACTTAGCGGTGGAAGATAATGGACGTTTGTTGTTAAAATTGGGGCAAGAATGTTGGAAAAATTTGTTGAACTGCGTGCTGGTTCAGTGACAAGTTGGGAGAGACCGAATGTAAGACATATGTTCAGGAAATTACTTCCAATGTTCCAGCAAAACTGAGAGCTGGGCGAGTTGGTATGAATTCATGTCGAAACTTTTTTAGCGCGCACAAAAGACGGATAAGGACGTGTATCAATCAACCATCGGTGGCGCTTACTGATAAAGAAATGTCTTTTTTGAACTGTGGTTAACTTGTTGTAATCTGCTAATATGCCTCATGACTTGGTCCATGCACGCTTTGTGATGATTAGTTGTGCTTATATGTTTAGTCCCTTCCAAAAAATAAACCAGTTGTGAGTAAGCGCTCGTTTTATACCTTCTTTCTGTGTCCTCCGTCTTTCGTGTGCGCTAAAAAAGTTTCAACATACATTCAATGTTATTTCTTAACAGTATGACTGCAGCGTTAGTCCAGTCAAAGGAAAGTTGAAATCACCGAAATAACGATAGGAGAGTTACTATAGGCTTTCTTTATGGTTAGCCGGCATTCATGAAAGTGCAGATTGAAAGAGCTGTTGCTGGTAGGGGGTAAATAACATACACCAATGAGCATACGCGGCTAGGTAGAATTACTGCATAACCATAAGATTTCGAGATTATGCCATACGTTTATTAGAGTGCAATGCAAGGATTAGTTAATGGCGATAAGAACGCCACCGCGACGCGATCTGTCAGGCCTATCTTTACGAAATATATCGAAATCAGGAAATAATGGTAACAACTCCGAATCTAGGATGGACATATTAAGCCATGTTTTGGTTAATAAGACTACGTTAAGCCGCGTTTAGACTACGTGCGCAACGTACGGATCGTCGGTAAGGATCATAACTGCAAACGCAGTGAACGTAATGAGCTTGTTCAGACGTTGTTGTATTTGGCGTATAGTACGTAACGTTTGGGGCGTAAATGTTGGCAGGCCCGCGACTTTTACGACAACTACTGATGCGACCGTTACGTACGACCAATGGGCAAACCAGTTTCGGTTTTCAATTTCCGTTCACGGGGCTTCCATCCTCCCCAGATTGCGCGTCTTCATGCGCGTCTAGAAGTCATGTAGTAGCGTCTCTGTGCAGTTGGTTTGCCGGTGTTTCTTGCGTTGTGTGCCCGTGGCCAGTAACCATGACACGTGCGGAAGCGTCTTCGCTGTGCAGTGAGGAAATACTCGTAGAAGTGCGGCAGAGGCCCGCACAGTGCGACCAGCGTCTGATATGGTACCGCGACAAGCAGCTGCAGAACGACGCCTGGCTGCAAATGGACCATTTGCAAAAATCTGCAAGGCGGCTTTCCTGCAAGGTTGTTTTCCAACCAAAAACTCTCAATCCCCGACTGCTTTTCTCGCTCATTCTGTTTTTGATTCTCTACCCCCTCCCCCCCCCTTTTTTTTCTTACGAACGACGGCTGCCTTGTCCACCTAGCGAAGGCTGAGGGTTCGTACGAGGCGGCCCCACAGTAATTGTTGGGGAAAGAGGTCGTTTTGTCGTACTCGCGTGCCTTCACTGGAACTCGGAGCGGTAAAAGTACAATGAGCGAGAAAACCAGTCTGCGACGGAGAGTTTTTGGTTGGAAAACAACCTTGCAGTAAAGCCGCCTTGCAGATTTTTGCAAATGGTCCATTGAGAGAGGTTGGAATCTTGCAGCCGAACGATCGTTGTCAAAGCACGAGCTGCAAAACCTTCATGCCAAATACTTGCTGCACGATACAGTGTCTGCCGCGTTACACGTATTGGTTGCTGAACACTCCGGCATAACTGTCGCTCAGTTTTGAATTTATATATTTGCACTCGTATAGCGATGTTCCAAGTTGCTTTACGAAGGCAGAACAGGCGTTCATAGAAGCCAATCTGGCCGTCCTAGCCACACCTCGGCAGGACTAGAGGGCAGACGCGACATGCGTTAATGAGAGCGCACGTCACGTATCTCCTTTAGTCCAGCCAGCCCAGCCAAGGCCTAACACGCGAACCTTGCTAAGTTGCAACATTTGTCGCGAAAACGCAATGCACTTTCACAACAGTGATTGGCACGTCGTAAGAAACGTACCTTACCGAAAAGCTCAATGTCGTTAGCAACGCAAACGGAGTATGCAGCTGTTACGCCATACGACACTTGTGACAGATGCGACTGTATTGTGAACCCGGCTTTACTCGATGACGAGAAAACGAGGCTACGAAGCAATTCACGCTTAGGTATCAAGCTGCGGATATTAGATGCGAAGTATCTTATGGCGGAGTTCAATCCGGTGGTGATGGTGGTGTGCGGCGTGACCACCATTACTGCGCATGCGCATACCCTCTCCACTCCCGTCTCCCCCTTTCCAGTTTCCCTCTGCCCCCTCTCCCCTTTCTCCGTCTCCACTTTTCCTATTCCCTCCCCTTTCCACTCTTCCTCTGAAACGCGGGCTAGACCAGCGCCCTCTAGAAGAATTTTTTTTCTAGGTGGCATTGGCTTGCGCGTCCCCTCCCCCTCTCTCTCCTCTCCTACGCTGCCCCCCTCTCGCACGCCTGCCGACTGCGTTCCCCGCTCGCTATGTGAGAATTAACGGCCAGGCTAAGGGAAGACAAGACGCGCGTAGCGTTCCTCTTCGCGTTCCACGACGCGAGGTCGGTAGCATGCCCAATGAACGCCAACGGAACGCGATCGTGCAAGTTCTCCGGCTTCGCATCGCCTCATGGTCCCCTTTAGCGGGAAATTGTGTAATTTTAGTGTAGATAAATGACAAGGGGTCATCCCCCTTGTCAGCAAAGGAAGTCTTAACGGAGCTTGAAGTCAAGTTTCTGAGCCTTTCCAAACTGCACCAGTTGTTTGCGTGCTGAGCGCGTTTCTTGCGAGAAGTCTTCGGTGACAACGTAGTCTGTTCTTTTGGATATTTTGCTGTTAAAAACGATGCCTTTTTTTAACTGCCAAACTTAACAATTATGCGCCGATTTATACCTTCTTTCTAGGAACACAGTCTGTGCGCGCGCTCAATAGAATTAGAACGAGGGGATAGACCGAGAGAAGTGTTGCAGAGATCAAGGATTAGTTTTTCGCTTTCTTGACAGGATTCTTTCTGCGCATCATTGACACCAAAGAAAACGAGATTATTGCGACGGGACCTGCCTTCCGCGTCTTTCATCCGAGCAGACAGCGATGAAACTTGGCTTGTACATTCATCAGTGGCCATATGAAGCTTTTTCATGTCATATTTTAGTGTTAGACGATAAGTATTATGATTCACTTTTTTCAACTCTCGTTTTAAATTCATTCAAATATTTCTCGTGATCCGAAAGTGTCATACGGATTGATTTCAATTCATCAAGTATCGCTGCCCGCCCACATTGTAACTATTTCATTGCGTTGACAAGTTCGCGAGACGCACAATCAGAGAAAGTGTCGATTGGCTTCGATATCACCGGCTAGTAGTAACAAATTGAATAATATGCAGATACAATCAAACAGTCTTCGCATGCAACGTCGACTTGGATGCACAACAAGCGTACGACAGCTCGTTTTTTAACAAACAGACAATGGCAGTTACTTACCTGCATGGCCGTGACGAGGGGCCAGTTAGGTCGAGCCATAGCTGTCAATGGAATCTGGGAAGACGCAGCGACAAGCGAAAACAGAAGAAAAGGCATAGAGAGGGCGTGTTCAAAAATTTTATTCAAACTCACTACAAAACGTGGCTTGTGTGTCAAACATATTCATACCGCAAATTGAATAACACTGCGGGCAATGGTGATGTTTAGGCTTTGCAATTAGTCACTCAATAAAACGTGCATGAAGAACACCAAAAAACAATGCCCGCTAAAAGACAGTTTTCAACATAACCAGCTGAAGATTCCGTAGAACAGCACAAATAACTTCAATCATTCCACGCAGTTTGGCTACATTATTGCAGGAAAAGGAGAAACTGGTGCAATCACTCAGTGCTAAGCTTTTGAAAGCCGTAGTAAACGCTTTAGTAGGGTTGTCAATGGAATGAATATAGGCAGCGCGAAGCGCGATAGTTACAGCCAATCAAACATGACGTTACTGAAATAGATTGGACATTAGTGGTATTAGTACGTATTTGACGATGTGGGGCAATGAAATCCGTTCGATCTGATGCATGGTGAGCAGCCACGGTGCGCCGGTTGAAGAAACACTGAGAAACACGCGAGTGTCCGAGATTGATTATAGAAATAATGTTTGTGCGATAATGCCAGTCCCGAACAGAGGAGCACATTGATAGTCTTGAGGCTTCCGATGCGTTGCGTAGTAATTGTAAACTGCTCCGTACTGGATTGAAATATTGGAATGATTGTGTGTTCAGACATGTCTACAAATACAAAGTGTAGCATCCCAACGAGATGAGACAAAATGAAATAGAAAAAGAATGCCCCTGGGGAGGCTTACGCCCCTGGCGATGAAAATAGGTATAGCAGTGGGCATGCTGAGACAGTTGTATGAAAAAACAGCTGGACACAGTTACATAATGTAAAAAGACGTCAGCAGAGCATATAACAATTGCACGTTGTTGCATTATGTTAATAAAAAATGAGAACCCCTAGCAGCAGAGGCGCGCGCAAGGTTCTCTATTAGAGGGAGGGGGCATGTATCACCCCGCCCCCCTACGTTGGTCGAGTCCCAAGGAAAATTAGCCCTGCAATGAATCCAAAAGTGAAAATGAAGCGATCACGAGCTAGTAAACGTTTGGAAAGGAGAAAGAAGTTTTTGCAAACTCACGCAATCTGTGCGCCTGGACATTCCCCCCGCCAATCATTACATCCGGATTTTTCAGTAATCTGGCATCGCAGTGCCCCGCCATAATAAATTAGCAGGCAGACAGCTTAACACGCGCACCATTCGACACCTGCGACACCTGTCTCATAGCTATCGTAACAAGCACAGCCTTAGCTGCGGCTACCACTGCGTAGGCTAGGACAGAATGCAGGTATCATGCCTTGGTAACGGCTTATAGTGTAGAGTAACACATCGAAATATATGCATGAACAAAATCTTTATAGTGATTGTTTGGGTTTGACGTCCCAAAACGACGACATGATTATGAGGGGCGCCGTAGTGGAGAGCTCCGGAAGCTTCGACCATCTGGGGTTCTTTAACATGCACCTAAATTTAAGTACGCGGGCTCCATGCATTTTCGCCTCCAAAGAAAATGCGGCCGCCGCGGCTGGGATTTGATCCCGCGACCTTCGGGTCAGCATTGGAGCCACTAGACCACCGCGTCGGGTGAACAAAAGCTTACTGTGAGGAGAGGCTCAGCTGAAATCAACGCGAAGCAAGCGCCCTCCCATTTGCATGATCTCAGATGGAGGCTTAAAGGAGACTTCTGAAAAATAAAAAGATTGCGGCTATGCCCATTCCCCCCATTTCACTCCCTTCATTTCGACTACTCCCTCCATATCACTCGTACGCGTGGTTAAACAGATCGAATAATCATCAGGCTTCGCAATAGAAAAGAGTGTAGTCTAGACCCTAGCAGATGATCCCAGACAATGCGACATCGCAAAGAAAGGAATAGACGATGCGAAACAATATTTACTCCACTATTGGAGAGCGATAAAGGCATCCGAAATACTGGCAGGGTCCCTTACGCATTTACTTAAGAGGACTCGAAGGCGTAAGCCATCTTCTTTTTCTTCTCAGTCGATGTATTGATCCTGCCCTGCCACCCTCCAAAGGCTTGGTGCATAAGGCGTGGTTTTGCACTGTCTCCAGGATCGGAGGCATCTCACCTAGTTTCGCACTGCCTCCGTGATCTGCCCACTTTTGACCAAGCCACGATGTCATATGATGACGGCATCGTGTGACGTGATGTGACGCCAAAACGTTTTGACGTCATGATGACGTCACCAATTTTGGCGATACGTGACGTCATGATGATGTCATATGGTGACGTCATCCCATGATGATGATTTTTTGCATCACGCGTTCTTGAGGTTTCAGGATACGAGACGTCTCTGACGCCGGGCACCGACGGTCATATTTCGGGTTTGATGAGATATCTAAGGATTTCGCGTAATGGCGCATTCACACTTAAGAAACCAAGAGCAAGCGAAAACGCCACAGCCCCGGAAAACCGTCTTCGCGCGCATTGGAAATGTTCACATTTGTTCTGCCCCTCCTTGGTACCGTCGCCGCCTTCGCCCCTTCGAGAATTCATTCTGCTTTGCCCGTCTCCTGAACATTTCATTTCTTACCGAATTCAAGTACTGCATGCAAAACACGGAAGATAAATATTCACCTTTTTAAACCGTTGTTTCGGGAGATACACCAGCAGAAACTACATAAGCGGGCACGCCAGCAGAGGCGGCGCGGATTCAGCCGGCTCTGCAAGGGCGAGATACATTGGGGCACGCCGACTCGCCGCTGCTTCACCTTCTGCGAATTCCAGTTTTCTCGGCAATCTTAATCCAAACCAGGCTCTTGAGAAACGGATCCTTGTAGAGGCTGTTATTTTGTCGTGCTGCACGGGTAGTCTGCAAATTCGCCGACGCGAGCCACCGCGGATGCCTTGACCGCCATGTTGAATTTGAGGCTGGTTGCGTGACATAAGCTAGCGCAGCCAAAGTACGGCGCGGAAAGGCGATCCGCTTTCGCGTGGCGGAAAAGTCGGACTCGGACCAATATTTTCCCGCCGGGCTCGCCGCCCGGTTTGCCGGCCGCTTAGGCGGTGAAGCGAGTGAATTTCCAGTGACTTTTGCCGCTTTCCCCCTTCAAGCCCAAGTGTGAACGCGCCTTTAGAGTGAACAGACAGCATGCGTTCTAAGTAGACTCAACAGTTCTAAAATTAGATATATTGGATAGTTTGTAACAAAGAAGGCCGGGCACAGTCATGGCCTGCCTGTAAAACCGAGATCCAACTACTTCAAAGAACAGAACGAGGCAGCTGGTAGCGTGTAATATGACCAGCAGCATGAAAAGGCCACTCATGTCAAACTCGGACGCTTCGGTTTCCTTCTCAGATTCTCTCGCATCCCAAACGATGAGCTTGTGCTCCTCAATACCGCGAAAGAATCTTCTTAGCGGTCTTTGCAGTGGATGGAGTTTGCGCATTAGGAAACCCTCGAGCCAAGTGTTGGAGTGTTCGCCGAATGGTCTAACATTTATATGCCTAAGGCTCGGAGAATCACCCAGAGTAGTGTGACACACGCGGTCCCGTCTAGACGCGCACTCGATGCAAGAAGATATGTTGTCCTTAATGTTTTCTTTCGAGCGTCTCTAGTAGGCAAACCTAAAGCTTTGACATCAGGGGCCGTCGCCGGTGTCTTAATGCTAATTCTTGAAAAATATTAATAAAAGAGTTAGTAAGGCAACGAGTGACTTGGCCTCTGTCGAGGGCATCTTCATGTTTTTGCAGCGTGCCTATGCGATCGGCCGGACGCCTGAGCATTAGCATAGCCGTCAACTCAGTGCGTAAGTACGCAGAAAGTGGGACTAAGGCGACAATCCATAGGTCGAGAAGTGCCTTCCGGACGACGCCCACGCGACCAAAGGGTGTCGGTTGGGCAGCCGATGTTGCCAGAATAGCCGCGAGAAGGAATAATGCCGTATCATAGATGCGGTGCCAAACTGACCCGTCCAAGAGTCCAATCACTACACGGACAAACACGACTAGTGCGAGCAAGGCGAATGTAGTTGCCTCTAGTTTCCAGCATTCACCGACAACTTCATGCACAGAAACGACACGGTGGGCATCTACCCGAGAATAGAAAACATCGTAAACAACACGCATATAGGGAACGTCGTGGAGTAAAATGTCTTGATCGTTTAAGTACACGGGATCATGTGTCATGTTGAAAGTGTTCGCAACTAAGCCTCCCCGTATGAGCGGTTCGTAAATATTCACCTCTTGCCTAACTGTAATGTTTTTTTTCGTTTTAGCAGTTCGATTATGCCCATATTTATAAAGCGTCCGCAGTTCCTTTTAGTGCCACTGTTGTACCTCTGCACGCCGCAAGGCACCGTTATTTCGCGACTGTCAGGGTCCTCTACGCAGGAGTGCTCGAAACGTCTTACCTTCCTCAGTGCATGCTTAGAACTATGGTTTACACCGGTCGAAAATTCGGGCGGCCACGAGATGCTATGTATAGCCGTTTCATTCATTGTAATATATTCAGCGTTTTTACACCATGTCGGATGCGTTTCAATGCGATGTTCAACATGGACGGTGTTTCGCGAAGCATGCTGTGATCGGCGGCGAAAAACACAGGTTTCTTTCCTCGAGAGAAGGCTTCCGAAACATAAAAAAGGAATTTCATGTTTCGCGTGCTCCACGTAGTTACCGGCCTACCGAGCAGCCGTGCAAATGTTGAATGCGCTTCTTTCCACATCACATCGAAGGAGAGAAGGACGACCTCCGAGATGTTTGCGTGCATCGGTGACGCACTCTCTGGCTCGCCTCCTGGCACATCCTGATTAGCAGTAGTTGCACTTATGTGCAATAATGCCAGCACAGCAATTAGTGATGTTGTTTGGCTTCTATTCATCGATGTCATATCAGGAGTTGACGAAGCTGAAAGCATAACGCCGTTATTGTCCAGTTCACACAACAAGGACATTCACAAGTAACCTTATTATCAGACACATTCTGGTGTTTGCTATATTGAAATATGAATGCAGATCATTTAAATAGGTGCCAGGCATGGGTAGTACAGGATAGCCCAAGAGCCACATGGCCGAAAGTGCGTAAGTAGTCATCAATGCAAGCTTATATCTCTAATGCGATCGGGCTGTCAGTAAACGCGTGGCCAACGCAACTTCGCCGCACTTCGCTAATACGCCGGGCACCGCCTACTCTTGCTACAGAATTAGAAAGACAGCTGTGGTAATACTCGGTTTGCAGGAAGTTTCGCATACCTACTTTTGTGCAGTCATACGCAGTAGTGTGGATGTCCCCCTATATCAGAGAAATTGAAGTTCGGACATTTTGAACGCTATGCGTACAGAGGTATTCGGGCTGTGCGATTAAGCGCTAGTCGCATGTTGCGACATGGCAATAGGACACTACATCAACTGCAAACAGCGTAAAAACTACGTAGTGCTTTTCTTGCAACTTTTCCTACATTTTACTTTCGTACAGCCGTTGACAACTTTTTACCAAGCCACTGGTGCAGGAACCTTCACAACTTGGCAATGTTCTGACATTCGAGTCCAAGATAACTGTACAAACCAGCGAAGGAATGACCACAGACAGCTGGTGGCTATGGCAACGAATATCGAACTACGCCAGACCATATCAAGTGATCTTTCCCCTTCGTCACTCGTGCTGCATCCTTCCCTCAGGTATGAACGTCAACAAGTTCGTGTAACACAATCAGTAGTGCGCTACAGACTCGACATGTCCGACGCTTTACCAGCGTCCGCGAATAAAACAAAAACAGCCCACGGACAAGCCAGACTAAGGAAAGGCTAGCTTTGAGAGCTCAACAAATGGTTCCACGAGTTGACATATTAATGTCTGCCGAAAGCTTGTCGGAAAGCTTCCATTAAGGAACTTCATACCGACTTCAGGAAAGCCGTAAAAAACGTGACTCATGTTAGACCGTTCTAAACTTCGTTATCAAGAGCGAAAGCTATGGCATGGTATCGCAAGGACTATGCACACAGGAGGTGGCTGCGGTAGCAACGATCTTAGCACGCTTCCGCGCTTCGTAAGTACCAGTATATCGCGCAAATGTGGCCTCCGTTTGCTCCGGAGTTTTGCCCGGCAACTTTGCTTTTGCTTGACATTTATTACCCTGCCGCCGCCATTGTTCACGAGTTTTATAGTGATCGATATCGGGTTACACGCGTTTGCTAATCGAAACGCGGGCTCTGCTCGTTTCACTATTTTCTTCGCTACGCTCCGTTTGTCGACTCGGCTATCCTCCTTTTTAATGCATTAAGCTGGGCTAGTTGGTACTGATTGTATGCTTCCATATTTCTAGCGAACACGCACAAAGGACGACATAGAAAGAGACAGGACAACCGCTAGACTTCAACAGATTTTTTATTCGACATGAAGGGCACAATACATTTCATTGCGATTAAAAATGTCGAATAAAAATCCCTTGAAGACTAGCCGTTGTCCTCTCTCCTTCTATGTCGTCCTTTGTGCGTGTTCGCTAGCACTATGGAAGCATACTCCTCTTCGAATCTATCTATCTATCTATCTATCTATCTATCTATCTATCTATCTATCTATCTATCTATCTATCTATCTATCTATCTATCTATCTATCTATCTATCTATCTATCTATCTATCTATCTATCTATCTATCTATCTGTCTGTCTGTCTGTCTGTCTGTCTGTCTGTCTGTCTGTCTGTCTGTCTACGTCCTGGGGCACTCGTGGTTAAAACAATAACATCATATGGTATACGAGTAGTCTCGAAAACGCGGAACGGCCCGCATATGACTGTCTTTATCACGTATTTTTTTAACACGAAAGTGTTTTATGCCGGGGTGCACCAAGACATTAGTGACGTATTTCCGTCAGGGATTTGACGTTGATAAAATGGACGTTACTGATGAGAAAGAAAAAAAAACTGTAAGAAAATGAACCTACGACTTCTTGGCCGCGACGATAGGCGCCCGGCACTCTACCAACAAAGCTACCGAGGCAGATGCACGCCATTCAGCAAACACGCTTTATATTTCTCCCGCATTATATCTCGCATGGTGCTCCCTGTTAGCGGGGCTAGGCGGGGTGTGGTGGTGGCGCCGTCTGTAAGCGGGGAAGTGAGGTAATGCGGCATTGACACTTATACTAGCGCTGATAGAAAACGATTCGGCCAAGACGCAGTTAAAGCATGGCGTCGGAGATGGCACGCCGGCGCGCAATGTCGAAGGCCATGGTTAAAGCGTCTCAATACTACCTTTATTTAGGTATCGCAGAAAGCAGAACAATTGGTATCTTGGAGGAAAACCTGCATGAAGGTCCAATTTCGAACAGTAAGTTAGGCGAAGTTAGACAGAATATTGCACGTCAGACCTTCATAAACTACTTTATTGCTTTCTAAGATGGGCGAAACTTTGTATCGTATTTCGCTTATGTATTCTCTACCATGTCGACTTCTGCTCTACCTTCCCTCTTACTCGCCAAATAAAATTAAAACAAAGCGCAATTCAAACGCATTTCTCCATTTCTGCACTTCTTTTTACTTTGCTTCGATCAGGATTTACATAATATATAATTAAATTCTTTGCTTTAGCGCACCTAGTCTTACTATCTGATTAGGACTAAAGGCTCAGTAGCGGACTCGGAATGCATTTCGACCCCCTGGGGTGCATGAACGTGCACCCGAATCCGAGAACGTGGGTGTTCTTACATTTTTCTTCCATCGAAACACGGCAAGGAATCTAGCCCGCGTCCCCGAGCTTAGAGCGCTGCACCCTGGCCGCTGAACTATCACAGTGGTACGTGCTCCGTCAAGCCATACTTTATAAGCAAATTGCGTGTGTATGCAAAGAAAGACGTAAGTTGTGAGGATGGTGGATGGCAGGATGGATGAATAGATAGAGCTTTATTCAACATCCCACTAGGTGCAACGCGACCGGCGCTTACGTCACCAGTGGGGAAACGTCAAGGCCTTGCCTAACGCCACCTCACGGGCTTGCTGGACTGCCCATGTTTGGATGCCGAGGTGTGAGCTGCGCCGATCAGCCACCGACCTCGACGACAGGGTCTAAGGAGCAACTGTCATCTCTCTGAATGAAGGAAGGGAATTTTCAAGGGCTCGCTACTTTGATTGACACATCCTTAAAGAAAACCGGCAGGTAATGAAGGCAAGGAAAGTATAGGGAGCGTTAAATGTACTGTTTTTTTTTTCGGATCCGAAGGTCGCAGGCTCGGTCCCTGCGCGCGGGAAGGTGTCTTATAATCCATTTTTGCTTTCTTCACAACTACATCACAAGTATTTTGATACCCTTAAAGCAGTGCATTTGACGTCCCTCATACCTTGCTTGGCTTCATTATCTGCCGGATTTCATTAACGTTGTGTCATCATGCTGATAACAACATTACGATTACTCTCAGATACTTTTTAATTACTCTCAGTAACTTATCACTTGGCTTTGCAGTGCTTTAGTGGACGTAGGCGTCTTTTGTGACGTCATCCACTTGTGCCGTTCGTGTTGACGCCGACGACGATCCCTCTTCGCGTGTCGTAAGGCGTGTAAATATTTTGCCTTAATACAGTGTTCTATTGTAGAGCTTCTGACCATGGTTGCGCTTGGCAGAATAGCAGCTTCCTGGAAAACGTCATTGGGTGAATAAAAATGGATCGGAACTTCCGGTAAAAAGTTTAACTGTGACGTCTCTTTATCTTTTCTTTTGGTTTTTCGCATTTCAACTGCTTTCACTCAATTCAAATATTCGTTCGCACTCCCCTTTTCATTGTATTAGCCACAAAGTCAAGGCATCACTCTGCAGCAGTTAGCGGAAAAGGTTGACTCTCCAGTTGTTCAACTTACATCCGCTTCTTGCGCGGAACTCGTTCATCATGCCTCGAACGTGCATAACGGCACTCACGGTTTTGCTTGCAAAGATGATAGCCAGGGGCGCGTTTTTCATTTGAAAAGCTTTACTGGATCCCCACGTCGTCATATGTTCTCCGGCAACGCCCCCTTCTATATTTTTTTGCGTTCTTTCACCTACCCGTTTTTTTTTTGTTTGACGCGAGACGTTCCGAAAAATTTCACTGAAAAGGAGCGCAGCTCACTGGCCTCAAAGCCCGTCGCAGTAAAGGAATAGCTCTCATTTTTCATACTTCAGCGAGCACACTTTGTACCCCGCATATTACTCTTTCCCAGTGAATGAGGTGACACAACGTCAATATTTGCATTATTCAGGTGAGGAGCGAAAATATGGCAGTATACTCTGCTGTCCTGAAGCTTGATTATTTGGGGTGTGCGAATATCAAATTTTTCGAATACGAATCGAATACGAATATCCACCTTCGAATATCGAATCGAATATCGAATATCAAAGGAAAAATGCATCCACAGTAACAATACTTTTTTTTAACATGTAGCTATTTAAAAAAAAAACATTAACAGCCTGACTGGCAACGCAACATACACTGCTATCTCCAGAACACAATGTCCAGGCTAGCACAATGCACATCACAACACAAGCAAATATCACGTCACAATGAAAGTAATGACTAGATGTTATCATGAAGAAATGTGAGTTGCTCCCCATGATCAGGCAGCAGGCGCTCCCTTCTAACAGAGACAACCCCCCCCCCTCCTGCCACTGAAAAGGCACGCTAGCCTGGAACAGAGTGGCTGGTATAGGGAGGTACATGGGGCAAAGCTTTGCCAGACTGTGGTATGTGAAGGTGCCTACTGTACGCCACCAGTCACATGGGTCACTGTCTTTCTTCAGACGTGGTCCCGCATATTGGAGTGGTAGTGCGGCACGTTACGGCCGCATAATATTGAAAATGTATGGTTACATGATCGCCAACAGCGCTGCACGTCGGAGATGCACCACCAATAAATCATACGGATTGGGGCGCTCGTCGCAAGCAGATATCGTGCCTCCGTGTACTTACGATGTTTATCGCTCCGCTCGGCAACGTTTTCAGCTATACGAACACAGTAGAAATGTGGAAGACGAGTTATTTTATGCATGATAATCGCATCGCATATTCGCATTTTTCGAATATTCGAAGTTATCGAATATTCGAAACGCTTAGAATACACGATTTTGGAATCGAATACGAATATACGAATGTAATATTCGACGAACAATCGAAACTTTCGAATATTCGCACACCCCTACTGATTATATGCTGCCTTAGAAGACAGCTTTTCACTGCATTTGTTTATCCATGGGAGCGTGTGTATATATATATATATATATATATATATATATATATACATACATATATATATATATATATATATATATATATATATATATATATATATATATCCGAGTGTATTTTGTGTAGAGATAGAGAAACGCCTCATTGCTCATTGTATTTTTAAATCAAGATGAATAGTTTGCAACATATCCACGAGCCCGTGAGTTATTTGGACTTTCATATGGGCCCTCGTACACTGGGAGGATTGTGTGTGCTTGCAGACAAGAATACAAAAGCAGAATAACATTCCTTGTCCTAGAGAAATAAAGGGCGGCCGCTTGGTATGCTTTTACTAGATCCAGCTTTCTCGGACATTGGTGTTTAGTTCGCGCGCCTTTCACCACGTGCCGCATGGCTTTTATCTTTTTGAATCTCGCGCGAAGGCAACAGTTGCGTCGTGGCAAGAAAGAAAAGAAAGAAACAAAAGAAAAAGAGTTCAGAACACACAGCATCATCCTCTCTTGGCTCGGTCTGCCGCCGTTTTCCGTTGCGTCGGCGACGAAGATAAGACCGGCGAGCGGTAACGTTAAAATGGCTAGTCATTTCCCGTTTCTTTGGCAACGACTCGTTTAACGCTGCAGAATAGGAAAACGGCGCACGACAACAACGGGGGTATCGAAAGTGCAGCCAGACGGGTTCATTTATTCCTTTTGTTTTTAACAGCAGGTGCGCAGTGGCCGCCGTTTGTCCGGTTTGCGGCGTAGACACCGTGTCGTGGTCGCATCGGCGCGGCCACGTCAAGTAACATTAAGAATAGCTGTACCTAGTTAAGGCAATGTAACCGTTGACAAGCCTTATTAAGCTATGTTGAGCATGGTAAAGCCTAATTAGTTTCACATAACTAAGAAAATGAAATCACAGCTTCATAAATCTTAATTCATCCGAGCTGGAATTTTCCTGTGCAGAGTCATGCCGAGCGCGGTAATATGTGTCCAGCTTAATCTAATTAACACTAATTAAGAGTGAGCCTAACTATTGGATAAATAAGCTAATTAGCTAATTAGGCTTAGGTTGATTTGGGATGCAAGCTAATCGGAACCAAGCCTCGAATATGCAAGTACAGTAAAACCTCGGTGATGCGAACACGGCTCGTACGAATTTCGGGGTGATACGAATTTTTCTGTCGCCCCAGCCAAGGCCCATTAGCCTGCAATGTAATGGAGTACGGTTGTTGCGAACCCATTTTCACCCCGCGACGTTTGATACGAGCGTACGATACCGCACAGGTACGAACAGCTGCTGCCCGCGATGTCGCAGAACATGCAGCAATGGCGCGGGCGTGGCAACTCAAGCGTCGGCTAGTGCGGGCATGCGCGCCGGGCCGCTAGTTAACCATCAGTGGCACGTCGTATCCTCCGAGATTGTGCGCACGAATCTCAGAGGCCTTAATATGCGCATTCGTGTGCGTTCGCATTTAGATTATAGATAACGTTGGCGCCGCTTTTTTTTCTGCTTCATCGCGTAGACGCATGCTGCTGTGCTCGAGGTAGCGTTGTTGTACTTTGCTTACACACGACACACGTAGATGCAAGCAGCGTCAACATGCACGATTGTTCGCGACGCGGACACCTGCCAACTGTCCGATTTGCAGCGGAGACTCCCGATTTTTGAGGAAACCTCCCAATTGTGCGGGAGCGGCCGTAAATCTCCCGAAAGACATCCGCAACACCACAGCCATAAGAAAATAAAAGAAACTGAGGACCGCGGTTCTGAACTTTTCTGGCCTTCCTCAATCGCCTGCAAAGCGCTCCATGAGTAGAGTGACCTAGAATAGGGGGAGTGTCCAAAGCGCCGCGCGAATACATGGGAGGAGCGAGGGCCTTTTGCGGTGAACTTCCGCGCCGCGGCGCTGCCGTGCCGGACCCGTGGGCTTTCTCCGCGGCGGAAGCCACGTCAAAGCGGTGAGCGTCTGCTACGCGCGTGATATTTTGGCCGCTATTAGCTAAAATTGCGGAGATTTGGGCAATATTTAATACTGCGTCACTGCAACATAATACTGCAGCGACTCATCACACAAAGAACGCGTTTGTTAATTTGTGTGTTGTGAAACGGGGATTTTGTATATATTCTTTCAGCTGGTTTGTCACCGCATTGGTCCACACTTGCGTGGCTGTTTGAGGAACGCATCCTGCGTGCACTTCATCGTGAGAAAAGGCGTTTAACTTATTTTCGTGTGGAATGACGAACGTAAACTTGCTGCAGGAGGGAATAAACTGGAGATAACCAGGAGAACGTAGCACATATATTGCCACGCCCACTTCTTGTCCTATTTTGATGTTTTTTGGGTTTGACCAGCAATGGCGATTATCAGCGCTCGACGCTGCCCGCGAAGCAGTGTTCGAGAGACTTCTCGATTGTAGTAGATCGTTTTGTTAAGATTTCGCGCCGCACGCGAATGTTCCAGCTTTATCGAGAGATAACGCCGCCACCAGCGATATCGCTGGAAAGTTCCATAGCACCTGTATAAAAACCGACGCACTTGACCGCTTGTCAGTTGATCGACGGACGACGCCCTGTTCGCCGCTATCATTGTACAGCGTGTATTGCTGTAGTCCTAGTTCTCATTTTCCGGCCACAAGTTCGGCCAAATAAACAGTTTCATCCTGCAAACGCCGACTGCTGTCTTCGTCGACGTCACGACCACGTGACATCTGGTGGAGGTGCTGCTTCATGATCCGGACGCCACCGCGGAGCGCTGACCCAAGCCCAAGCCGCGAAGAAGGCGACTCTAAGGTCAACCCGGACCCTCGAACCAGCCGCCGGCAGAAGGGACTACAACCAGAGTACGGGCTCCTTCCCGAAAACGCCAGGCAGCCGAAGACCGTCACATCTACCGCCGAGACGATGACAGACCCCCTGCCACCTACAACGGTCGTCATGCATCAACCGAGGGAGCCGCCGACATTCCGCGGATCACCATGCGAGGATCCAGAAAGCTGGCTGGAGGCATACGACCGGGTCTCCACGTTCAACAACTGGGACTGCGACGAGAAGCTACGCCATGTCTACTTCGCCCTTGAAGATGGCTCAAGGACCTGGTTCGAGAATCGAGAGTCCACGCTAACATCATGGGACCTCTTCCGCACCGGATTTCTCCACACCTTCACGAGCGTCATCCGGAAAGAAAGGGCTGAAACCCTTCTCGAGACCCGTGTACAGCTCCCCAATGAGAACGTCGGACTGTACACCGAAGAAATGACTCGCCTATTCCGCCATGCCGATCCAGCCATGTCCGAAGAAAAGAAAGTTCGCTTCCTGATGCGGGGAGTGAAGGAGGAACTCTTCGCCGGACTTGTGCGCAACCCGCCGAAGACGGTCTCGGAATTCCTTTCGGAGGCCACCACAATCGAAAAGGCACTAGAAATCCGCACTAGGCAGTACAACCGCCGCATTCCTACGACGACCTACGGGGAGGTTCAGGCGCTGCAGTCTGATGACCTGCGTGACACCATCAGAGCGATTGTGCGGGAGGAGCTGCGCAAACTGTTACCTTCGCCGCAGCATCAAGTGGATTCAATCGCCGACGTTGTCCGCGAGGAAGTCCGGCAATCGCTTGGAATTCCCGAAGCACCGCAGGCTCAGCCGGAAGCCATGAGCTATGCTGCTGCAGCCCGACGCAACGCCCCCCCTCCTCGCCCACGTCAAGACGCCGCGCCGCCGCAGCAGTTCCGCCGCCAGGCACCGCCGTCACCACCACCGACGCCATACCGCCCGCCGACAGGACAACGCTGCGCCCCCCGAAAGACCGACGTTTGGCGTGCCTCTGACAACCGACCGCTCTGCTATCACTGCGGGGAAGCCGGCCACACATACCGCCGATGCCAGTATCGACAGATGGGGCTACGCGGATTCGCCGTCAACGCGCCGCGCCCAGAGCCAGGCGAACGGCCTCGCGACATCGACGACTACCTCACCGGAACACAGTGGGAAGAACGACGACCTTCCCGCTCGCCGTCGCCCGGCCGCTACATGTCACCGCACCGCCGGCAGTACACTGGCCCAAACCGGGGCCGGTCGCCTAGCCCGTATCCGGGAAACTAAGGGTAGCAACCGATGGAGATGCGGTTGCTGTACGACGAACTGCCGAAGATCCTCCGCGGCCGCCGACGACGACAACGCGACGAGACCTTCAGAACACGACGCAAACCGGACGGAGCCCTCACGACGAAACTTCGCGGCCCGAAGAAAACCTGACGACGCAACGTCGAAACAGCGGGACAAATCGACGAAGCCGTGATCCGACGCCACGACCTAACCGCAACGCAAGACGACGAACAAGCGACCTGGATGTTCTTATCGACGGCCACAGCGTCACAGCTCTCGTCGACACCGGAGCCGACTATTCCGTCGTCAGTGGGCCAGTCGCCACCAAGCTGAAGAAAGTAAAGACCGCTTGGAGTGGACCAGAAATCCGGACAGCTGGAGGCCACCTGATAACGCCGATTGGTGTCTGCACGGCGAGAGTCACCATCAATAACCGCACTTATCCTGCGAGCTTTGTAATCCTACAAAACTGCTCCAGGGATGTGATACTCGGAATGGGCTTCCTAAGTGACCACGGCGCCGTTATCGACCTGAGGTCTGAGTCGATAACACTAACCTCAGACAAAGCGCTCCCGCCCCACGCGACGCCAGGGAACCATGCACTGAATGTGATAGAAGAGCAGGTGACCGTTCCGCCACGCTCCAGCGTCATTATTTCCGTCGGCACCGAAAAACCTGCGAACCTTGAATGCATAATCGACGGCGATCAGCAACTACTCCTGAATCGTCAAATTTGCGTCGCAAGAGGTATCGCCGAGCTGCATGCCGGTAAAGCAAAGGTACTGCTGACAAACTTCAGCCACGAATATAGGCACCTCAACATGGGTACGACGGTTGCCTACATCGACGAATGTGTAGCCGCCAGCGATGCTTTCGCCCTCTTCGATGCTGTCGAACCTGCTTCGACGAATAGAGGTCCCGAACGGGATTTTGACCTCAACCCGAGCCTTCCGAAGGTCAAGCAAGATAAGCTCAAAACCCTGCTCCTGCAATACAAGGACTGTTTCTCGTCGTCATCGCGGGTCCGACAAACGCCCCTTGCTAAGCACCGCATTATAACAGAAGAAAATGCTCGACCACTCCGTCAGAGTCCCTACCGGGTTTCGACGCGCGAACGGGAGGCCGTGAAGAAACAGGTCGACGAAATGCTATGCGACGACATCATCCAGCCGTCGAAGAGTCCGTGGGCATCCCCCGTGGTGCTAGTGAAGAAGAAGGATGGGACTCTTCGTTTTTGCGTCGATTATCGTCGCCTGAACAAAGTCACGAAGAAGGACGTGTATCCCCTTCCCCGGATAGACGACACCCTGGATCGATTACAGAACGCAAAGTACTTTTCGTCGATGGACTTCAAGACCGGTTACTGGCAAATAGAAGTCGACGAGAGAGACCGAGAAAAGACTGCCTTTATAAGGCCAGACGGCCTGTTTGAGTTCATGGTCATGCCTTTTGGTCTTTGCTCGGCACCTGCGACTTTTCAACGGGTTATGGATACAGTACTGGCCGGCTTGAAGTGGCAGACGTGCCTCGTGTACTTGGACGACGTCGTAGTGTTTTCCTCAAACTTCGACGAACACCTTCGGCGCCTTGAAGCTGTACTTCAAGCAATCAAGACCTCCGGACTTACTTTGAAGCCTGAAAAGTGCCGCTTCGCGTACGAGGAGCTCTTGTTCTTGGGTCATGTGATCAGCAAGGATGGTGTTCGCCCGGACCCGCGGAAAACAGCTGCCATCGCTGACTTCCCGACGCCCACCGACAAGAAGGCCGTACGCCGTTTTCTCGGCTTGTGCGCCTATTACAGACGTTTCGTCAAGGAATTTTCACGGATCGCCGAGCCACTGACGCAACTCACGAAGGCCGACGTCGAATTCAGGTGGGAAACGTCGCAAGTTCAGGCATTTCAAGAATTGAAACGACGCCTGCAGACGCCTCCGATACTTGCGCATTTCGACGAGCACGCCGATACGGAAATCCACACCGACGCAAGCAGCGTAGGACTCGGCGCCGTCCTTGTCCAGAAGACCGACGGATTGGAAAGGGTCATCAGTTATGCTAGCCGGTCGCTATCAAAGGCAGAAATCAACTATTCCACAACAGAAAAGGAGTGTCTGGCCATCATCTGGGCTACATCGAAGTTTCGCCCCTACATCTACGGCCGGCCCTTCAAAGTTGTGAGCGACCACCACGCCTTGTGTTGGCTAGCCAACTTGAAGGACCCTTCAGGTCGCCTCGCACGGTGGAGCCTAAGACTCCAAGAATTCGACATTACCGTCGTTTACAAGTCCGGAAGAAAACACTCCGACGCCGACTGCTTGTCTCGTGCCCCCGTCGACGCACCGCCGCAGGACGACCACGATGATGACTGCTTCTTGGGAACCATAAGTGCCGACGACTTCGCTGAACGACAGCAAGCCGACCCGGAACTCGGGGGCCTTGTGGAATACCTCAAGGGCAGGACCGCCGTTGTTCCAAAAGTATTCAGAAGGGGATTGGCGTCATTTCTCTTGAAAAACGACGTCCTCGTAAAGAAGAACTTCTCTCCGGCCCGGGCCGACTACCTCATCGTTGTACCTTCGGCACTGCGACCAGAGGTTCTGCAGGCCCTGCACGACGACCCGACGGCTGGCCACCTCGGCTTTTCCCGCACGCTCGCGAGGATACAGGAAAAATACTACTGGCCACGCCTTCCTGCCGACGTCGCCCACTACGTTAAGACTTGCCGAGATTGCCAGCGACGGAAGACACCGCCGACTAGGCCAGCGGGACTTCTGCAGCCAATCGAACCACCTCACCGGCCGTTCCAGCAAATCGGGATGTACCTACTGGGGCCGTTCCCGACGTCGACTTCCGGCAACAAGTGGATCGTCGTAGCAACTGACTACCTCACCCGCTACGCCGAGACAAAGGCCTTGCCCAAAGGCAGTGCCGCCGAGGTAGCCAAGTTCTTCGTGGAGAACATCATCTTGCGTCATGGCGCCCCAGAGGTCATCACAGACAGAGGTACCGCCTTTACTGCGGACCTAACTCAGGCGATCTTAAAATACAGCGAGACGAGCCACCGCCGCACCACCACCTACCACCCGCAGACCAATGGCCTCACCGAGCGTCTAAATAAGACCATCGCCGACATGCTGGCCATGTACGTCGACGTTGAGCACAAGACGTGGGACGCCGTCCTTCCGTACGTGACCTTCGCTTACAACACGGCCGTCCAAGAAACGACGCAGATGACGCCGTACAAGTTGGTTTACGGAAGGAGCTCGGCGACGACACTGGACGCCATGCTACCGAATGTCACCGACGAAGAAAACCTCGACGCCGCCGCTTACTTACAACGTGCCGAGGAAGCTCGACAGCTCGCCCGCCTGCGCATCAAGACCCAGCAGCACACCGATAGCCGTCGCTACAATCTGCGACGACGCTTCGTGGAATACCAGCCCGGCGACCGCGTCTGGGTCTGGACGCCGATACGCCGACGTGGCCTTAGCGAAAAACTCCTTCGGCGATACTTCGGACCCTACAAGGTTCTTCGACGTCTCGGCGCTCTTGACTACGAGGTCATGCCGGACGGCATTACGAACTCCCAGCGACGCCGCGCACGACCTGAAGTCGTCCATGTCGTGCGTCTTAAGCCGTTTTTTGCTCGTTAGCGAACCTGGGGACTCTACTTTTACCTTTGTTATTGTAATTTATTTATGTATGCACTTGTGTTTTTTTTTTCTCTTCTTTGTTCTTTCGCAAGCATCGGGACGATGCTTTTTCAGAGGGGGGCAATGCCACGCCCACTTCTTGTCCTGTTTTGATGTTTTTTGGGTTTGACCAGCAAGGGCGATTATCAACGCTCGACGCTGCCCGCGAAGCAGTGTTCGAGAGACTTCTCGATTGTAGTAGATCGTTTTGTTAAGATTTCGCGCCGCACGCGAATGTTCCAGCTTTATCGAGAGATAACGCCGCCACCAGCGATATCGCTGGAAAGTTCCATAGCACCTGTATAAAACCGACGCACTTGACCGCTTGTCAGTTGATCGACGGACGACGCCCTGTTCGCCGCTATCATTGTACAGCGTGTATTGCTGTAGTCCTAGTTCTCATTTTCCGGCCACAAGTTCGGCCAAATAAACAGTTTCATCCTGCAAACGCCGACTGCTGTCTTCGTCGACGTCACGACCACGTGACAATATGCACGTAGTAACTATAGCTCATGCATGCTAACGCGTTTGCACCCTTCATATGCTATCTTTGATTTCGTGCATTCGATTTGTTTTACAAGGCTGCCTCCGGCGCTCTGCTGTTTCAAGCCATTTCATGCGAAGCCGAATGTGTCAGTCGGCGTGGCCGCGGTACCAAAAGTAAAAAATTACTCGCGTAACTCGCGTCTCGTTCATTTGGTATACACGAAAATTGGCACGGAGGGGCACGAATGTACGTATGCCCAACATGACCGATCGGTTATGGCATCACTAACCTGACATGCTTGCCGTTTGCGTAACGACTAACAATAATAATATGGTGTGTGGCGCACAAACCCGCTTTCTGTAGCCAGAAATAATTCTGACGATGTACGTGTGGTCTGACGATTTGTTTCTGTCAGGTGATAAAAACGCTGTGGTCTCCAATATCGATCTCAACATGTAAGACTTACCCATACATTTTGAAGAACTGACCGCATAGGTAATATGTATGCGAAAAGATTACATGAAAAAAAAAGCATGGTCCCTTATGCATTCGCCTGAGATGACTCAAAAACGAAAGCCATCTTTTTCGTCAGTCGATGCATTGAACCTCCCTCGCCCCTCTACGAAAGCTTTATGCACAGAACGTGGTTTTGGACTGCCGACAGGATCGAAGGCATTGCAAGCTTTCTGCACCTCCTGATGACGCTATATTGAGGTCATCAGGAAAAAGCGGGAAATTGCGGTCGGGTGCCCTGTTGGCGCGCACTCAACTGCCACAGAAACAATTGTATTTTATGTAACTACTCGTCCATGTCTTTTCGTAAAGTCTTTGAACCGGGCGAACGCTAACCTCCGAGAACCGTGAAAACATCTGAAGTTGAGAATGAGTTGTTTGAAAGTGTTTCATTTCGTATGGTGAAGGCTTGAAGCAATGCACGCATCTCGCGCGAACGTTTCATACCATACTGACGTTCAGCGATCCAATCCAACATATATATATATATATATATATATATATATATATATATATATATATATATATATAATTTTTTTTTTACCGTATTTTCGTTCACGCAGCTTGTACGGCAAGAATGGGGCCATTTGCAACTTTGTTTCATGATATCTGGATATTTGCAAAGCATTTTCTATATTACGCCTGTTATTCAAAAACTTGTGGAATAAGGTTAATTTACCTGGCACTGCTTTTCTTTCAAATGTTTGCGCATGGTGAGCCTTGTTGTACGCAACCTCAGAAACAAAAGTAAGCCAACAGCATTGCGGTCGTATGGCCGTCTCTACTCTTTTTTATCTTTATTTTTTGTTTCCCTTGCGTCTTCCCGGTGTGCTCCGTACATAATAAAGAGCTTGTGGAGGCTAATGAATTGTCAAATAAAGCGGTGTGCATATGGCTAGCAAACCAGTGGTGAGTATGAGTAAAAAGCTCGTGAAGTCACTGCGCGCAAGTATTTCAGCTGACTGCGCGTGCCATTTACTTTTTTTATTACTCTTAATTCGTGCATGCGTGATGCTATTGCCCGATTACTCGTGCGAATAGGGGTTTTTTTTGTTCTTTGCTTGTGCGTGTCCGTTTTGCGCGTTTTTACACACGCACCAACGTTCTCGAACTCTGTGACCGGAACTAGGCCACGCTGATGCCGCTTGACACGTGATTTTTTGCGTTCTGTTGTTGCCCCAGCACTAACACAACGCTTAAAGATGGATAAGCTTCATTCCGCACCGTATTACTAAAGTTAAGTAGACTTCAAGTGCCCTGTGTGGAAACTCGGCGCAAGAAACTACAGCGCGTAGCAGACGCCCCTCGCTTTCCGCGCGCTTCCCGAGCGCGCAAAGCCCACGGGTCCGGCGCAGCAGCGGCGCGGCGCGGGAGTTCACGGCAAAAGGCCCACGCGGGAGCCGGCGCTTTGGACACTCCCCCTATGCTAGGTCACTCTATCCATGAGTTGCTTTCGCCAAAGTACTCTATTGTCATGCAGAAAAGCGTACTAAAATTTGGGACGGCCTACTTCTTCATGGCTACTATACATAGCCTTCAGAGATTACGAGAAGGCATTTGATTCGGTGGAGACACCAGCAGTCATGCAGGCACTGCGGAATCAGGGCATCGACGAAGCCTATATAAACATAATAGAAGAAATCTACAGCGGATCCACAGCCACCATAGTCCTCCATAAAGAAAGCGACAGAATCCCAATAAAGAAGGGCGTACGACAGGGAGACACGATCTCTCCATTGTTATTCACCGCATGTTTACAGGAGGTTTTCAGGGCCATAGATTGGGAAGAATTAGGGATAAGAGTTAATGGAGAGTATCTCAGTAACTTGCGATTCGCTTATGATATTGCATTCATGAGTAACGCGGGAGACGAATTACAGCTCATGATTACTGAACTGGATACGGAAAGTAGAAGAGTAGGTCTGAAAATTAATATGCAGAAAACTAAAGTAATGTGGAACAATCTTGGCAGAGAACAGCGCTTTGCAATAGGTGGCGAGACACTGGAAGTTGTAAAGGAGTACGTCTACTTAGGACACGTAGTAACCGTGGAGCCGAACCATGAAAGTGAAATAACTAGAAGAATAAGGATGGGATGGGGCTCATTCGGCAAGCATTATCAAATCATGAATGGTAGGCGACCACTATCCCTCAAGAGGAAGGTATATAACAGCGGCATCTTACCGGTACTTACCTACGGAGCAGAAACCTGGAGACTTACAAAGAGGGTTCAACTTAAATTGAGGACGACGCAGCGAGCGATGGAAAGGAAAATGATAGGTGTAACCTTAAGAGACAGGAAGAGAGCAGAGTAGGTCAGGGAACAAACGAGGGTTAAGGATATCATAGTTGAAATCAAGAAGAAGAAATGGATATGGGCGGGGCACGTAGCACGCCGGCAGGATGAGCGGTGGTCATTAAGGGTAGCTGACTGGATTCGAAGAGATGGCAAACGCGTGAGGGGGAGACAGAAAATTAGGCGGGTAGATGAGATTAAGAGGTTTGTAGGTATAACGTGGCAGCAGAAAGCACAGGACCGGGTTGATTGGCGGAACATGGGAGAGGCCTTTGCCCTGCATTGGGCGTAGACTGGCTGATGATGATGATGATGATGATGATGATGGCTTGTTCATTAATTATACACGCGCGCACGCGCCTATACTTACGAGTACAATTATGATCGTTGACCTCCAAGAACTTTACTTTCAGTCATGGAAACGACATTGCCGCGGCCCTGAGACACAATAAGTGAAAATGTACGCCAGTTTTTATTTGTTTCATACTAACTTTTTTGTTTTTTGGTGATACGAATTTTGGGTGATACGAATATTTTTGGTGACCCCGCGAGATTCGTATCACCGATGTTTTACTGTAAATGTATTTAATAAAGTAATCAACTATATTTAAAGCTAGATTGACTTGGGATGCAAGCTATATGTGACCAATCGTGGGATATTCAAGTGAGGCCAATTAGCTCATTGAGGTCATTAGGGTACATGGTGCTGTGGTTGCCAAGCGATCCCCAATCGAAACCGCCCGATACGTAGTCAATACTCGTGAATTACAGTGTGATCACGTGAAAACTTTGTGTGTGGGCGTGTCAATTGGTGCTGTGATCTTCAAGCAATTCCCAATGAAACCAGAGTGACACGTAGCCAGTACTCGTGAATTACAATGTGATCACGTGAACACTTCGTGTATGGGCTTGTGATTTCATGTGTGCCTAGTCAAGCCAGGACCAGCCGAGGCCCGACGAGATCTGCTCTACCCCAGTTTTGCGCGACTCAGCGCAAGCGGCGAAACTACGTTACTGGGTCGAAAAGCTCGGCCGATGGCAAATATCGAGGGGTTGGCGTACATTTAACAGTCTAATGACAGCATCTCGCAATGTCGAGTCCTAAGTTTCTTAGTTTGCAGCGTCTGTTCACTTGCCTTTCCCGTGTTTTTAGTGCTGTTTACTTCCAGTTATGTTTCTCTGGCTACAGAGAAGGTGGTGATGCTTCTTACAATAATTGTTGTGGTTTTACGCCCCAAGAACACGATGTGATTGTGAGTGACGCTGTATTGGAGGGCCGCGGATAGTTCGACACCGTGATGTTCTTTACCGAGCATTAAATGTAAGCTCACGGGCTTCTAGCATGTTGCGTCCATCGAAATGTTCACGCCGCCTCCGAGATTCGCTTCCGTCACCTAACACGCTGTTGCGTAATACATGACTCCAAGTGGAAAGTAATGAATTTATAAGGTGTTGGCTCGTCGCACACACAAATAGGCTCATATCACAAATGATCACGCGCAAGTGCCGCTACACTCTAAAAAAATGAGCCTTTTGACCACTTTGGCTTGCCACGTATATGGCCCTCTTTTAAAGGGTCAGGTGAACTCCCTCTGGAGATCATCATACACTCTTTGGAGAGTCGCGTGACCCACAAGAGTCACTGTGCCACTTTAAAGAGAGTCACATACGTGGCAAGTCACGAACTCCCGACAGGAGTCGCACACACTTTTTTTCTTAGAGTGTACGGATCTGCTGCTCACCGGCTCCGTCCAACGAAGTGCGCAAGAAAACAAGAAACACTACCTAAATTTTGTGATTTCTTTAATAAAGTAAAATACTATTACCTGGGGTGCTGCGTGCTAAAACCACGATACGATTACATGCACGCCGTAGAGGAGGGAGACGCAAATTTCGACCGTCTAGTGTTCTTTAACGTGCCCTCCCACAGCTCAACACAAGGGGCCCAGAAAAGTAGGCAGTGGGAAAGGAGAGGGGCTGCCCCCCCCCCTTTCAGGAATTCTAATGGTTGTGAGAGAAAAAGGGTGTTTTTCAAGGCCTTCAGCAAGTGGTCCCTCCCTCCCCCCGAAAAATATTCCTAGCTAGGAGCATGCACGGGCTTCTATGATTTCACCTCCAGCAAAATGCGACCGCCGCGCCAAAATCAAAACCGTAATTTTCGGGTCAGCAACGGAGCACCGTAACATCTGCACCGTAACCACTATACCAACGTAGCGGACAATTAACCGGAGTTTATTTCCTGGATTTTTCTTCCTTTTTCCTGCCCGAACTTTTTTCGCTAGATAGATCTGCTCTCGCTAAACCGAGTTTCTGGGCAGATTCGTCGCCGAAGGCCAGTACATGTTTCGTTTTGCGAGAGCTTTGTTCTGTCTGAAGGCATAGTTTGCAGCGGCGCCTTTGCGTTCCTTCGCCGCTGAGACTGACAGTTGTGGGCATTGCTTGTCGCCCATGTTTGCACCGCGTTAAAGTCCTCGTAAAATAGGTTGAGTATTTGTCGCTTCACTGAGTCCTTTATAAATGTGCACCAATACATATCTTCTCATAATAATGTAGATTCTGATACATCAAAGATTTTTTAAGGTGCCTTTTACTGTCATTATTATCACGTGTCTTCTATAAGAACGCGCGGCGACGTTCAATGATGAAAGCTGCTTCGTGAAAAACATGTCGGTGGGGCCTGGCTATCGATAGGGGCGAGTAGCATGAGCACTTCTTGTCCTTTCCTTTCTGTTCGCTTGCATTATGCCCATTACTGCAGGTAGAAACTTTGGCCACGCGCTGACCGCAGCATACGCGCTAACATGCTTTGGCAAAGTAATCAAACCATCCTTAATGATTTGTTAGTTGGAGGCACCTGAAAACATCTCTGGTACAACAAGTTCATATAGCCGGAGCCCATATAAAGAATTGATAAACCACACTAAAGAAATATGTTCCACCCGACAGATATGTTCAATCTTATGATCCTCATTATAAAGAACTGCCGAAATATTGTCACCTAGTCATGATGGTGAAGTATGCAAAATACAAGGTGGTACATATGAAAATTCTCGAAGTACTAGCAATGCGCACTGTACACCGATACAGTGGCGATCACATTCGTAGATCGTCGGAATTATGGTCATCAGCAAGAAACGTCGAACGGTGCGGCAAGAAACGTCGAACGCTCCAACCCAACCGCTATCATGTGTGTACGTCAGCCGCAGCACAGTTTGTTTATTTGTTGATGATGCCACAGGGCAAGGCTAACAGCCCAATATGCCGGCACCGTACCCATCCGTAAAATAGTCTATACACCACGCCTGTACGGCAATCAGTGAATTTGTCCGCGTGTTTAACTGAACAAAAAGAATCCACGCATATCCACGAAGTGAATGATAATGAGTGGGCGAAGCACTGGGGATCGTTCGGTAACCCTGAATCTCCCGTGACATTACCCACTCGCGCATGTAAATGAGTGACAACGTGTGTGTACAGTTATATAAAATGTTTAATGGTCATAAATGTTATGTCGTGTTGAGTTGTAGATTCCATTTTCCCTTCATTACTGCTTTGTGGTCCGTAAACTTCAGAGGCAATGGTTCTTGAATCGGATGTAGCCTGAAGTTGGCAAAGAGAAGGTCTATGCACATTCGCCTGGTGGTAGCTCGCTGTATGTGTCGACGATGCCTTTCGCGGGCGGGCGCGCGTTCACGGCCCATGGAGAAAGTATGTGTGGTCTGGAACGCGCTTATATATACCAATTTTCACTGCAGCGTCTTATTGTGTATTTTTTTTTCACAGATGTTTTCTTTTGCACTGCAGCGTCCTCCCGTGTATATTTTTCGCAGATGTTTTTTTTTCACTTCAGCGCCCCGTCAAGTATTTTTTTTCACAGATGTTTCTTTTTTTCGGTTGCGGTTCACAAATGTTACTGTTTTTTGTGCGTTTCGGTTTCGTGGACCGTGTCGGACGCGGACAACGACAAGGCTCGGCCCTAAGGAGCTTCGCCTCTAATATCAGTAATTCCTTGTCTTTCACTCGCTCATTCTTTCTCTGCATAGCGGCGATTATGTCTTACTGAGCTTATTGGCTGCCGTAAAAATAACGTTAATGCCGTATCTACTTCCTACTTTCGTCAGCCTCTCAGATACGCCATGAATGTACAGAATACCTAAGACACATTTCTTCATATCGCTTTCGGCAACCACGCTCGGACGTAACATAACGGACTTTAAACGTTCCACGGCAGTGGCTACTGCATCGTGAGGATAACGTACAGTGCCGTCCACTCTTAGGGTGAACACGGCTCAGCGTGGGCGTGCTCTGCGGAGCGCCAGTGCATCAAGCGCGGCCGCGCATGAAAGCGCAGTGGCGTAGGAGCACAAGAACCCACAGGAGCGACTACATCGCATCGTCTGCTGCAGTGCTGGCCGGTGCTGGCACGCCCGCGATTGCTTCGCTGTAGTACAGCAAGAGCAGTGCGTTCCCGTGCGCCTGCGCCGTTTCGTTTCGATGCGCGGGCGCCTGCTATGGCGTTCCGCAGAGCGCGGCCACGCTCAGCCGTGTTCACCCTAAGAGTGGACGGCACTGCACACTTAGAAGACGCCTAACCTAGCCATTAAAGCTATCATAAATTTTGTGCTCACACGACTTGGTGAGGGAAGACTTAAAGCATCCGAGTCGTGTCGAGTCGAAAAAACTGTATTGCAAGGGAATTCAATACCTCCCAGGCCCCCTGGGTCCCCGTGTGACCCCAACACACTCAAACGTTCATTTCTAATAAGTCCATGACGCTGGCAGCCCGGCGGGCGGCGATCTTCTACCTTGCCGGGTCCGTGGAGCGTAGCGAGGTCTCCCAGTCCTCCCAGGTTTTGAGTGGCACCGACCCGCCGGGAGGAGGAGAAGACGGACAGGCCAGGAGAATGTGGGTTAGGTTTGCCCTCGGTGCATTGCACAGGGGGCAGGAAGGTGGGGTGGGTCGGTAGTGGGAGAGGAGGGAAGGGAATGTAAAGTTCGCATTTGCAGACGGCGCAATAGGTGCTGTTCCCTGGTAGTAAGGGAAGAGTGGGGGGTGGGTATATTTGCCTTTCAGCACGAGCATTCGCAGTGAGCTCAGCAAAGGTACACGCACGCTCTTTCGAGAAACCCTCCATGAGATCCACCTGTGCCCGGTTTCTCGACCCTCGGGCTAAAAAATCGGCGGCCTCATTTCCAGGGTTTCCCAAATGCGCGGGCACCCAGATGAGCTCAGCGCTGCGGGAGGTAGGGGGCTTCTGGGTTAGCATGTGGAATGTGGCAGGGTGAAGTATGCCCCTGGCATAATTTAGCTATGCAGTTTTTCAATCACTGAGGATGTCGGTAGCATTGGAACTGCCGAGCACTAGCGCAACAGCGATCTCTTCCGCTTCTTCTGGTTTGGTTCCATGAGGTTTTATATTTATTAATGGAGGAATGTTCGGTGTGTAGGCCACCGCGGTGGCTCCGTGCTGATCGCAGGCAGCATCCACCCAGATAGCATCCCGCTCCCCGCCGTACGCTTTATGGAGAGTTGCTGCTCTGGCTTTCCGTCGCTCGCGGTTTCGGTCGGCGTGCGTGTTAGGGGGGAGTGGTCGAATACAGAATGTTTCCCGAATTTCCTTGGGTAGGGACTTCAGGGAATGATGATTGGGGAATGCGAATTTGGGGCTTTGAAAGTATATGTCTTCCGGTAGGGGTGCTCCGAGCCAGAGAAAGCGAGTCCGAGCGGTACCTGCAGCCACTTGCCAGAGCAATCGGTGGCCGGAAGAGGATAAGCGTCACCGCCTCTTCTGCAGCAAACACTCGATACGCGGGAGTCACGTGATCAGATCTCGGTCGGACTCCGAGTACAAAGTGAGAGGTCTCCGAGATGCAGCGTGGTGCTCTGAAAGAACCAGCCGAACGTAGTCAGAGCGCTCGCTTTCGACCAGATGAACGTGACGCGCGTCCCCAGAGCGCTCTGGAGCGCTCGAAAACGTCCAGTCGAATGTACCAACAATCAAATCGTGCCAAAACAACGGCATAATGAAAACGGTAGGCGCACAGTAAGACCGTAACAAGATGACGACACACACAGAGCGGTTGTTCATCTTGCTCGGTCTTCTTGTTCGAGTCTTACCGTGCGCTTACAGTTTTCATTATGTCGCTATACCAACTAGCTCAGACCCAGCCTCTGACTCACTTGAAAACAACGACTTCATTATGAGGCACGCCATGGTGGAAGGCTCCGGATATACAAGGGCTTCTGGCATTTTGACCTTAATTGAAAATGCTAGAGCCGCGACCGGCATAAAACCCGTGACCTTCGGGTCACTAGCCTAGCACCATAACCCACTGTACCCCCACGCAAACAGGAGGAATACTGTAAAAAAAATTACTGCCCAGATTCGAACCTTCGACGCGACGTCCACGCGCGACACATGACGCCACTGCTCTATCGATTCCGCCACAACGCCAGCCGAGCCGGCGGCGATAAGATTGGTCTTATCAAGATACTACGATGAAAGATGCAAGCCAAAGACATGACTGCGTTGTAGAAAACGTCAATTTGGAACGTGTTTTTATTCACGCCAAAACATGATCGCAGGCTCAAATGAAAGCTGTCTCTTCATATTACTTATATCTCTGGGAACATTGCAGGGTTCCGTTCAGTTTTTTCAGACGGCCCGTTTTTGTCCTGAAAAACAGGGCGAAATTTCGGTGGCTTCCATAGGATCCCATTCTTTAAAATTTATTTGTCGTGGGAACAAAATCTAACGCCCCGATGGCAAAAGTGCTGCATTTTTGAGGTACAGTACAACTTCTACAACGTGCATTCCTGGGAACTTCTGGCAGTTACGCCTCTACGATTTTTTATCGCCGAAAAATGACCCTGTCCCATTGAAAACGGGCGAGCTTCCAGCAGTGACCGCTTGGAGCGCTGATCATCCAGTGTCCCTGAAAGCTGGATATAAGTTTCGCTGTTGAAAGCCGTTGCATTTCGTTGAATTTCATTACGCCATAACAATTACTAGAGGGCGGTTTTTCAAATTTTCAAAGCTCGGATGAGTTCCTCGCATGAAGAACTTTAATTCTCCCATTTGGCACAATCACGTAACTCCACTAATTAAAACATTAATTAATGTAACTTTCTTAATTACTGTCCTAAATGATGCCCTTAACTACCTTAAGATTCGTGCCGCTACAGAAAAAACAATTCTGAAAGTCCCGAGCAAATATCGCATTTTCCTGATGTTTTGAGAAGGTTTGACACATTTTTGAAACACCCTGTATATTATCTTTCCCTCGAAAGACACCTAATGCAAAACTTCCGGTGAAGGTCGATCAAAAAGAGAAAAAGAAACTCGGGATCCTAATGCATTCGCCTAAGGTGACTCGAAGGTTAAAGCCATCAAGTGTGACTATATTACCGTGCACTTGGGTATCGAGTGCGACATCACTACTCCACTATCGCTAATTGACTGTCACTAATGTCACTTTCACTAATTGAATACTCAACTGGTTTCAATTATCGTCATTTAAATAAACTTACACTAAACAAATCACTGCTCACCCAATGTGCTTCGATTCTTATATATAAGCACAATCACACTTTCGCTCGCTTTTGTATGGCATTCGCTCCCATAGACGTTAGTAAGCAACGCGACCGCCGCCTCTTTTAGATGTGAAGCATCTTATGGCGGAGTTCAATCCGGTGGTGGTGGTGGTGGTGTGCGGCGTGACCACCCTTACTGCGCATGCGCAAACCTTGTCCACTTCCCCTCTCCACTCTCTCTCCCATTTCCCTCTCCACATCACCTCTCCCATTCTCTTTCCCCCTTCCCTTTCCCCCTCTGATTTCCCTTTCCCACCTGCTCTCTTCTTCCCCTCTCCACTCAACCTCTCCCCTCCCATCTCTCCTCCCCTCCGCTTTCCCCTCTCCCCTCCCCCTCTCCACATCACATCTCCCATTCCCCTTTCCCCTCCCTCTCTCCATTCCCCCTCTCCCCTTTCCCCCTCGCCACTCTACTTCTGAAACGAAACGCGGGCTCTACATGCCGAAACACTGCTTCGCATCGCCTCATGGTCCCCTTTAGCGGGAGATGGTGGGATTTTTTTTCTCTTTTAGATGCGAAGTATCTTATGGCGGAGTTCAATCCGGTGGTGGTGGTGGTGTGCGGCGTGACCGCCCTTACTTCGCATGCGCATCCGCTCTCCACCCATCGTCTCCCCTCCCCCTCTCCATATTCCCTCCCCTCTCCCATTTCCCCCTCTCCATTACCCCTCTCTCCTTCCCCTCTCCACTCACCCTCTCTCCTCCCCTCTCCACATTTCCTCTCCACTTTACCTCTCCCCAGCCCCTCTCCCCCTCTCCACTACCTCTCACCCCTCCCCCTTTCCACTCTTCCTCTGAAACGCGGGCTAGACATGCCGAAATTCTCTCCTGCGCAACGCTGCGATGAGCACCAGCGCATGCGCGTCCCCTCCCCCTCTCTCCTCTCCTACGATGCCCCCCTCTACGATGCCGCCTGCCGACTGCGTTCCCCGCTTGCCCTGTGAGAATTAACGGGGAGGCTAAGGGAACACAAGACGCGCGTAGCGTTCCTCTTCGCGTTCCACGACGCCAGGTCGGTAGCATGCCCAAAGAACGCCAACGGAACGCGATCGTGCAACTGCTCCGGCTTCGCATTGCCTCATGATCCCCTTTAGCGGGAAATGGTGTAATTTTTTGTTAATCGTGCAAACGCGCAGCACGCGCGCCCTGTGAATCCAGGCGCACCTGTAGTGGTGTCACTTCAGGCCGAGACAACTGAACGCCGCTTCTTTCGTGTTCGCTCATGCAAACTTGGCAAGGATGAAGGAAGTGTGCCGTGTTTTCTGAAAAGCATTAGCTCGTAGAAACCTCCCGACGAATCTTCCTCGTTTTACGCGTTCACATATCTAAGCGTATGCGACTGCTCTGGCATTCCGGCCCTGTCAAAATGTTGTGTTTATTTGAACCTGTGGCATGAACCCATTAATTCCGAGTATGTGAAACACTCGTCCAATGTTCAAAATATTTCTTGGTCGTGTTCTCAGAGTCACTGGGAGTAGAAGTGTTCAATAAAAAAGATCAAGGTATAGCCTGCGAATTAATAATGAGATGTTGCTTATGTGCAACACTGGGCAGTAGTGTATAAACCCATTATTGCCCCTTCTTGTATATCTGAAACACCGAGTAACGCGCCCTGCTGATTGCGAGTATCTTAATGCATCGGTAAAAGTTGTCCATACTATCGTACTTTGAGGGTTTTTCATTCCACGCAGTTACTTTTTTAGCCGCTTGGGGGGCCAAAGTCGTCGTATCTGGAGTTTTCAAAATGGCAGCACCCACACTATAGTGCCTAGAATATACTTACTAGTGTGCCGACCGCGGGCGTCGCGGTGGCACGGAGAATGATACCTTCCACCGGCGGCCACCAGACGGCGATAGCCGTAGGGACCATGCTATGCCGAGCGGCGTCGGCGGCGTCTCTAGCCGACGCGCGCGCCTGTGAGAGACGCCGACGGGCTGTCCCAATGCAGTTTTGCGCTACGGAACGTTGGTTGGGGTGCAAAGCGTAATCGAAGGAATGTGATTTCGTAGCACTAACAAGCGATCGTACGCACAGTTATCATTAATACGCTGCGCGATACCGGCTGTTTCTTCGAAAAATTCTATTATATGCGACACATGGCTACAAATGCTAAATTGACGGCAATTTGTAGCTAATTACCTTACATTTACTAATGATCTGTTTATTTACCTAAGGACACATATTTTACTAATTATCTATGTAATCAACTAACGATGCTCAGTGTAGCAATTATTGAAGTGCTTCTCACAAACGACAGCCGCCGGATTTAGTCTTCGATTTGTGCTCTTTATATTATTCTCCCACTCGGCTAAACTTAATTAAATCTCTGCGTCCACAGGAGCGCTGAATAATGAGACCCGCTCGTTGTTTGAACGGTAGCCACTCGTACAATATGGGACAAAACAGGTGCTTTCTTTACGCCTCGTTTTCTGCGACCACGTCGCGGTTCTGTGACCAGAAACAAGTGCGAAGCGCGCGCACAGAAAAGAAACCTAGCAGTGACATGCGGAGACACCACAAGCTACTGGCTCGAAAGCGACAACGCCCCACAAGTTTACCGCAACGGGATATTTCTTAACTCCGTGATCACAACCGACTACGCTTACGAACGGGCACGGCCGCTACATAAAAAAAAACGCGGCCGTGGAACGGGCATCCGCAGCGCAATTCAGCGACGCGCGTGCAACGCGCACGTTTGGCTTGATGCGCCGCTCGGTTAGCATGGTCCCTAAGAGTGTCGCCGTCTGGTGGCGTCCGGTGGAAGGCATCACCGTCGGTGCCAGCGTCTCCCATTGGAAACCCTCGGCGGTCGGCACACTAGTAAGTATATTCTAGGCATTATACCCACACTATCCGCGAGCTCCGCAAACAAGGTATCGTAAATGTTTTTTTATGAGCCGTTAAGTGAACCTGCGCTGCTTTTTTTACTGAATATGTGTTGAAGACACTCTAGACATTTGTCTAGAACGTAAAAGTTGACTTTGCGCTTGCACTGTTGTAGAAAATATTTTTGCACGTGGTGTGTAGCACCAGCGCCTCCTCTATTTTTCAGTGCCTGGGCGAACGCTCTCCTCGGGCCGTCGCGCGCGCGCTCCGCGTCCGCTCGCCGCTGCCGCATGGTGGCGCTGTGCAAGTAGACATACGTAGCTTATGTAGATATTACCGGGGCGTATGACAACGTTAATCAGGAAATTTTTTGCGATATATTGAAAGAAGTGGGCATAGGTGACGACTGTATACAGCTTTTGAGGGAAATATACCCAGAAAATACAGTTTGTATAAAATGGGTAGGAATAAGTAGCAAGGACAGCGTTGAAATTAGCAAGGGGCTGAGACAGGGATGTCCTTTGTCCCCGCTGTTATTCGTGCTGTACATGGTGAGGATGGAAAAAGCGCTAGAAGGTAGCAAAATTGGATTTAATTTGTCACACAAACAAGTCGGCACGATGGTTGAGCAGAAGCTTCCAGGTCTATTTTATGCTGATGATATTGTCTTATTTGCGGACAGTCAAGATGATATACAAAGACTGGCAGATATATGCGGAAGGGAATGTGAGGCTCTAGGACTAGGATTTAGTGCGACAAAATGTGGATTGATGGTATTCAATGATCACGAAGACCATGAGGTCTTTATACAGGGCCAAAAAATACCGAGGGTAAGCGAGTACAAGTACCTCGGAGTATCAGTAAATGAGGGGGATAGATATATGGAGGTACAAGAGAAAGCATCGGTAGCAAGGGGAAAGAGGAATGCTGCAATTGTGAAGGACAGAGCTTTATGGGGATATAATAGGTACGAGATGCTTCGAGGGCTGTGGAAGGGTGTGATGGTCCCGGGGCTTACATTTGGGAACTCAGTGGTGTGCATGAAGTCAGAGGTACAATCAGGAACGGATGTAAATCAAAGGACGGTGGGCCGCCTCGCGTTGGGCGCTCACGGGAAGACGACAAATGAGGCTGTAAAGGGTGATATGGGATGGACGGGCTTTGAAGTGAGGGAACCTCAGAGCAAAATGAGATTCGAAGAGAGGCTGAGGAAAATGAAGAACAGTAATAATAATAATAATAATACTTTATTAACATTTGGCACAGTAACAATGTGATACAAAATTGGTCTGCCAAAGCCTCATTGGGCTTGAAGGGCAGAGCCGGCAGACAGCAGACAACAGGAATTCATTTGTCCATAGGACCACTTAAATGCAGACACCTTTTTTTAATCTTTTCGCGCATACATACAAACAATAGACGCGCATGTACAGCAGTGCACGAAGAAATGAAAATAATGGTAATACATATAACGTCACCTGGCCTTACATGAGTTGACCATTCGTAAATGGCAAACATACAATAATAGAAGACCATCAGATTTTCGGTTATGTAAAGAAAAAAAAGTAAGCGGGAAAACCATGAAAAACGAAAGAACACATGATAAAGCAATGTAACATCATTCAAACCTGTAGAGAAAAAAAATTAAATCCCTTTAATACACCCACAGCTATGCGCAGCCTGAAATACATGGTTACCTTAAGGTTTTGATACCACAGCGGCATTTACCGAAGGAAAAGTAAAGACATCACGAAGTAGTTAAAGATTGATACGACGGAGAAATTTCTTAAGCTTGAATTTTGTTTTTGCACGGAAGACACTCGGGGGTAGTTGATTAAGGCGAGACGGTATAAAGTAGCTAGGAGTGCGCTGACCGTATCTGGTGGAGCAGCGAATCACTCGAAAACGGTTTTTAGGTCGGAGGCAGCGTGCAGGGACGTAAGGAACTTTAAACTTGTTAGACCAAAAATACCTTAGGACAGCTGTCTCAATCAAAAGGGCATCAAAGTTGGAGCATCGTAATGATTTAAAAAGGTCGTTCAAGCGAACGTAACGGTGACAAAACAATTTTCCGCGCATCACTGGCATGCGTTCTCTGGAATCGGGCTAGCAGACGACGCGCGAGCGCCTCGATCACATAGCCGCGAAAGACACATGCCTTCGAAATGGGCTAGTTGCCCAGAACGACAAGTGTTTCATGATTCCAGTTTACAAGTGTTCATTATACTTTAAACAACGCGAATATAGCCGAAAGCTGAACCATATAACAGCTTCAAATGCAGCCACGGCATTCGTTTCCGCGAGCGACGACGCGACGGCTGGTCTACTACAGTGGCGGCGCCCGGCGGCTAAAAGCCGCACTAACGCCGACGGTCGGTTCCCATTGCGCTTCGGTCCTTCGCCCAGGCACATAAAAATAGAGGAGGCGCTGGTTGCACATACGCAACACTGGGCACTAAATGCCATAATTTCCGCTGTTGCAGATATGCAACATTGCTTTTCTGCATGACAGACGTCCTATATATCGTGGCGCGCGTTCGTGTAAAGTGTCGTACTTGATAATTGTTTGCAAATTTTGCTTTTTTAATGATTTTCAGGGATCTACTGCCATTTCAACCTCGATGTTCTATTCTGTTCCAAAAGAGAGGCCGAAACGTTTTGTTCGTGCAAACCTGCTGGATGTTATCGACACTAACGAGAGCGATTTTTCCGCTGATGAGAGAAGTGAAGATGAAGTGTCTGGAGACAGCAGTGACGAAGAAGAGGCTGTCTCAAGCGAGGCTGAAGAAGCTGAGGCAGGAGTTGCAAGCTCGACAGCTATGCCTCCGGGAGATCGGAAATCACGTAACGTGAAAAAACGGTACATATGGGTGAAGAAAGATTTCGATAGCGAAGCAGAGAGTTTCGAGAACGACTTTCCGCCGCCACCAGCAGAGCCGCTGAGTGCTCAGGAATACTTCGACATGTTTGTTTCCCGATCCATGCTAAAGGCTGAAGTGGATGAGAGCAACATATGCTACTTCCAGAAGCACGGAACCGCCCTAAACCTCACTGTTGTAGAACTGACATCTGTGCTGGGCATGTTTTTCAGGATGGGACTCGTAAACATGCACAGGGTTCGTGCTTACTGGAAAAATGGAAGTAGATATGAATTAGTAGTCCAGGTAATGTCCCGTAACAGATTTGAAAAGATAACAAGCCACTTGCATTTTTTGATACTGAAGCGGCCAATGACAAAGCCAAAGAAGACAAGTGCTGGAAAGTGCGCCCATGGCTTACTTCCTTTCGCAGCAACATGATTGCCTCGCCCCAAGAAAAAAAATCAGCAGGGGACGAAATCTTGATCCCCATCCGTGGGCGCTGTTACATTCTTCAGTACATGCCAAATAAACCGAAGAGTAAATGGGGCCTGAATCTTTGGGCACGTTCGGGAGAATCATGTCTGTGCTATGATTTTGATGTCTACCAGCGCTGCAACAAAGGTTTTTATGGGAAACAGGGTGGCTACCAGGTTGGGTTGGGAGCTGGTGTTGTGTTCCAGCTCCCAACCCAAGCTGTGCTCCAGCCTTCCAAAGCAAGACGACAATCTATTTGTCGCTGACAACTTCTTCACTGGCCCTCACCTTGTAGAGGAACTTTCAAGAATGTGAATTTCTTATATCGGCACAGTCCGTGAAAACAGAATCAGCTGCAGCAAGTTGATGGATGAAAAATCGATGAAGAAGCGAGGTCGGGGTACCTGTGATACTTCAGTCACCTCTTGCGACCAAAAGACAATGGTGGCAGTGAAGTGGCAGTGAAGTGGCACGACGACCCACTGTCACTCTCCTTTCGAACAGCATCGATGCCGACCCTGTTAGCTCCGTCAAAAGTTGGGACAGCAAGGAAAAAAAGCACATCTTTGTCGATTGTCGAGCCATCATTCATTCCTACAACAGATCGATGGGTGGCGTGGACCTTCTTGACAAAATGTGCTTCTCGTATCGTTTTTCAATCAGGTAAAAACGCTGGTATATGTATTTATTTTGGCACACGCTCAAAATGGCTGCTGTTAATGCATGATTCATGCATAAGAGAATCCTCCAGCAGCACAAATCGCCGCCCACACCCTTGAGAGAATTCCTCTCTGTGTTCGCAACGAGCCTTATCTTGCTCAACAAGCGACCACCAGGGCGCCCTTCAATTCAGAATGTCACGCCACTCAAGAAAGTGCTTAAATGTCCCTCGTGACGTCAGAAGAGACAGCAAAGAGCACTGGCCCACATGGAATGCAAGGCGTAACCGCTGCAAGGCATACCCAGGGGGGTACACATATGTTTATTGTTCCAAGTGTAACATGATGTTATGTTTGAACAGAGATCGTAACTGTTTTGTTAGTTTCCACCAGTAGGCTACAAACAGCCGTGCTTGAGCTTTGTACTCTCTTGGATTTGATAATGCGCCAAAAGGGACGGTGCCAATAAAAAAGTTTTTTCACTTGGCTTGGCCTCAGACTTACGCGCATGATGCCTTTCTTACTGCTGCTTTATAGTTCTGTACAGTTCTCCGTAGGCTCAAAAGCCGCTCCTATGTCTTGTACTGAGACATTTGTAAGAAATGCAACATTTTACGTCTAGCTACAAAACACCCTTATGGCAACCACCATACCGTGCTCGAACATGCCTAATTAGTTGAGTGGCAGCGCAGCTTCATCAAAATGTAACTGGTTGTGGTAAATAGGGGGAGACGTTTCGGTCACATCTTCAAAGCTTCAATGTTTCAATTTATGCGCAGTTTATAGACGCGGTCTATCTGGAGCGTTGTTCGCCTACACTTGACGAGATAGCGCACGGATTATTAACGCCATAGAGCAACTAGATTTTCGTTAGCTATGGTCATCGATGAAACACGAGCACATGGCTTCGAGCAAGACCCCGGGACGTCTGCTGCAACGCGGCAACGCGTAAGCGCTGTAGCAGACGCCCGGAACTGGAAGCTGATATACAGCGAAAATACATTCGCTATCATCGTATATCCTCTATGCGAGACGCTTCGCGTGTTGCCTTGCTATCACCTACGCACTTCTTTCTTTCCTTGTCGTTTCATCGGCTTTCACGTTGCCTCCTTGCCTTCAAAACTCACGAGCAAGTTAAATTCGTACCATTGCCATTGTACTCCCTCGAGATACGAGAATTCTTGGCCAAGAAATTGCGTAGGCAAGAGAAAGCTTTGTGAATTCGGCCCGTCGTCTTCAGTGCGCTCCAGAAAAATCTGAACTGTCAGTCCTTGGGGCACGGACCCGGGGCAGACCACCAAGTTATGACGCTCCGGACCCACAAGTCTTTCTACAAGCCATCTAAATACCGCAAGGTGACTCACCTAGAGTCCTTGGACTCCATATACATAGGGACGGGTACGGCTCTGCTATCCTACCTCGGCTGCAGAACACAGTCGCAGAGTTTACTCAGATCGTCCGATGGGTGGCCAACCGCCGCAGTGGCTTTAAAGAGCATGACATTTAAAGAGCATAACATACCGAACCCCCTGTCTCAGCGGAGAAACAAAAACTAAAATTACCTCTGCGAAATGCCACGAAGCTTGCCCTAGGACTGTCACCAAATGCTTCAACGGACCATTTGCTTCGCATGGGTGTTCACAACATGGGAAGAACTCACCGAAGCACACCTCATCAGCCAGGTCAAGCGACTCAAGCTCTCACACACTGGACGGGAAGACCTTCGATGAACAGGATACGCAACCATCCTAGAACCCGACGGCGAACATAAGGGTAAGATATCGTCTCTGCTCCGAGCATGCTGGAGGTTCAGCGAATCCCCCGCAACATGCAGCCTGAACATTACCGAGGATGGCGGCTCACCAGGGTAAACAACGTCAGGAATAACCACCGTAATGATCCGCAGGCGCGATACGTGGACGCTGCAAAGTATCCGAGACATAGCGCCTTCGCAGTTTGCGTCACAGACCACAAGGGGACGGCACTGTCGATGGCGACTATTCTTCCGAACGCGCAGATACAGTCGAAGAGGCCGCTAAGCACTCGCCGCCCAAACGAGCGAGGATCCCATAGTGGTCTTTACCGATTCTCAAACAGCGACACGCAACTAACTGAAAGGAAGGATCTCCGCAAGGAAGGATCTCCACAATGGAAGGATCTCCACGTCCGCTCCAGCCCGTTTATGATGGGCCCTTCAAGGTGGTGAAACGAGGAGAAAAGCAGATCACGATCGACAGAGGTGGCCGTCATGACGTGGTCTCGCTTGAACGCGTAAAACCAGCGCACGTGGACAACAACAGTGAAGTGCGTGCGCCACCTCGAGTTCCACAGCCAGAAAGGCTACGAGCAGACTAGACTGAACCAGTTCAGGCATTCGTCGAAAGGTTCACGCGGTGTGGACGACGCACAAGACCTCCGGTGCGAATGAACTTATGAACCACAACGTGGTGTTGACCCAATTACTGGGGGGGGGGGGCGTGTATTGTAGCGCTTCTGAGTGTGCGCGAATGTGGGCGCGAATGTGTGCCTCGGTGTGTGCGCGAAAGCCAACAGCGCAAGCGCGAGGAACCACGTGCCTTTTCTTCCTGCACTTCAAAGGAAATAAAAGTTCAGTTGCTGTTTGGGACGCGAGTGGCTTACTTCGCTTGCGCGACCTGCTCACCCAGCTTGGCCTAGCAGCGCGTTCCAACACTTGCAACTGCTTCGAGAAAAAAAAAAACACTACATTAATACAATGTAGTGGAAGGAATCTTCTTAACGCATTTTGTTCGACAGGTGTCACGACGAAAGTGAGCCCATTCGGCGATTTGTAGGCGCATTGGCGAGGCCATCAAATTACATTTTTTTCGATACGCCATGCTTCGAAAAAAGCTGGCATAGTGCAGCCATCACCACTAAAACACACACGAACGTTTAAACAGCTCCAAAAATGGACAACTATGCCCATCTAGCGGAAAACATATCAAGCCAACGCCTGCTTTCTAGAGGAGACGTTGATCAAACAGCAGACGTTAGATAATGTGCTTCCATCTGTGAGGCATTGTGGGCAATATGTCTCGAACCTTGCACAGCGAAGTGCTTTAGATCGAAAACCTGTACCATTACTGTTGGCCGCGAGATCGAGCGGAGTCGCCGTCTAGCGGCTTCTGGCTGAACCGCGCCCAGTGTGGATTGCTCCATGCGTCGTATGCTAGCCCCGTTGTGTTTGCATGTGCGCGTACGTCATGAAGGTCCTCAAAAGGCGGTTTGTTCCGTTGCGTTAGTGCAACTTTAACCGCTTGTACGTATGCCTAACACGATGTAAAGAAGCATTTCGCCTTGATCGGCTCTATGTGTACTGTAATAAGATCAGTGAGTGCACTAGTCGAGAGTGCTGTGTGTGGTCGTCGTACCCTCCGTTCACAAGAGTCATATCAGTGTAGGTACCGCTATGTGGTTCAAGCGCATTGCAAAGTGCGCTTGTCGTTACCCTAAATATGACAAGTATTAAATCTCATGTGAACATAGCCTTCTAGCGGCGCAGTGGTAAAAAAAAAGGCTCGCATGTACATGAGCGTTGTGGTTAGGTGTTGTTTATACGTTACGCGACGAGCTTTAGTTGTGTACGGTCCTAGTCTCACTAGAGAAAAATATTTCTGATAAGTCACGTCTCACACTTCGGTACTTAAAATTGTCCGCTAAAAAGAACAGAAAATGAAATCACACGGAAATCGCAAAACTGAGTTGCCTTGCGCAATTTTAACTTGTGGCGCTGATGGTCAGAATTAATCCAAACGGCTTAGTTTACATTTGTCGTAGTAATTTCACGCGAAGCCACTTTTCTTTCTTGCATTATCTTGAGCGTTTGCGTTGCGTTGTTTAGACTGACGGAAGGCAGCGGACATTATTCGTATGAAAAAACGTACTTTTGTCCCGTGAAAAAACCGGGCCTCTGTTCCATTACTGTCGTGCAAGTAATCAATCGAAAAATTTCCGTGCTGTACAGTTACATTTGTGTAGTGTTACTGGAATAAAAATAAGCGTGTGCATGTTAAACGTCTCCGTAGCGCTAAAGCGCTGTCAGCCACGTAGCTTTCCTCAGTAAACCTATCAACTGTCCTACATTTCATGGAGAACTGAATTAGAAATGCGAATGAATGTTTGAGCACGCAGTGCACAAAGTGCTATTTCAACTCATCATGCAGGAATATGGGCTTTTTTGTTGAGGGGCATCCAAATGAACACGAAGTAAATAGTTAATTCAGTCGCGCTATACAGCAGTGCGTAGTAGGTGGAACACAAGCTAAACATGTACAAATAAAACAACAAGAAAACGCCACCCATTGCGAAAACGCCGACTGTCGCCGAAGGCGAGCAACCCGTTCGTTGGCAGAGTGCGCTTCTCTCGCAAGTAATTGTAACGTTCCGCGCTTCGTGCATTAATTCGGGAATGAAGAGCGCACATATTACCACAAAGCTGCAGCCAACGCATTTTGTTTGTCGGAAATCGGGTCACATCGCTCACAACGAAGCGCTGTTGTGCACGTTTGTATACGCGCCGACAACCGCCTATCCACACTAGCGTGGCAACGGTGCTGCCACCTGTAGCCCGATCGTGAGAATGAAGCGCTTTTCGACGCGCTTCATCCTCACGTGCCTTGCGGAGCGCCTCAGCCTCTCGCGCCACACGAAGCTTCCCCTGTTCTGGCGCCTCCTTCGCTTTTTTAAGCGCCTCTTCCGCTTTCACCCTTCGATGTGCCGCAGCCTCTCGCTCTTGGAGACGCTTGTCGACCTCTTGGTCTCTGCGGTGCGCCTCGTCCTGTTGCGCTTTTCGACGCCCTTCGTCCTCACGCACCTCAGCCTCTCGCGCTATGCGAAGTGCCTCTTGACCTCGCGCTCTCTGATGCGCTTCCTCCTCTAGCGCCTTGCGACGCGCCTCAGCGTCCTCAAGTGCCCTACGCTTCAGAGCTGTCTTTATTGCCTCGACATTCACAGTCAGCAGGACCTGAAGCAGCTAAGTGACGTAACAAGGCATCTTTGATCTTATCAAATTCTTGCGCTTCCTCAAAGGATAAGCGCTCCAAAACGCATGATATTTGGCGCGGCACAACGCGACAAGCCTCTCCAACAAAAGGTCTCGGCTAACGCCAACCTCCTCGCAGACAGCCCCAAGGCCAACGAGAAAAGTCTCAGTGTTCTCGCCTGACCTGAACATATGGAGACGGTTTTGTGCTTACTGCCTTTTAAGCGCTTGAAGCATACTCTCAAGCTCGCTTATTTTCAGAGCATGTTCTCGATCTTCGCTACGCTCCTGAGCCTCCCTCTCTTCGCTCCTTTCGCCTTCCTCTAACTCCCTCTTTTGGCGACGCCTAACTACCTCCTGCTCTTCGCGTTTTTGAGGCTCGTCAAACTACGCTCCTCGCAACGCACCTAGTCCTGCAGCGCCTTGGCACTGTACTTATCATCTTGACTTTCGCATTCGGCCTGCCTCACAGCAGCAATACGGCCTAAGAAACCGTTCTTAGCTTCATCGAAGTCTCGATTATCCAAGTAAAGTAAAACATACGTTCCAAAAAATTGCAGTGGCTTAGCTCGGATATGCCAGGATATACGTAGCGTTAGCAAATGTTCAGGTGATTTTTCTTAGCTTTCCAGATTGTCTAGGATTATTAGCCTTCTTCTGTTCATTCTTCGCACGCTGAACCACTAATGGCGAGGCAACTACTTCGGGATCCGATGACATAAGCTTCTCGGCTCTTCTGCGCCGTCAAATCAAATCAAATCAAATCAAATTTTATTCATTCATAACACAATGTACAAGATGAGGATATACAGAAGGAGGTCCCGTAGAGTAAACTGAAATGGGACCTCCTATGCAATATTAACATAAATATTTGATTGGCAACGACAGTAGCAAAAAATAGTAATGTTACAAAATTCAATAATAATGAGATACAGATACAACAAAAAGACAATGTTGTCATAAACTATGTGTCATCGGTGAGTGATAAAAAAATAAAGTGCAAATATCATAAAAAGAGAAAAAATAAAACAACAGTTTGAGGAGAGATGACCAAGTCGAAAAACCAGTTATACAGAAGAGTGAATGTCATAACAAGAACTTTTTCAATTCATGGCGAAATTTATGTTTTTTTTTTATTTTTATTAGAAATGGTAATGTATTCCACAGTGATATGGCTACAAAGTGAATTGTTTGTTTGCCATAATTAGTTCGCACTTTGGGCAGAATGAAGGTGTTATACTGCGCGAAGCGATTTGGGTTAGCAGCAGCATTTGCGCTCTCCTTCTCCATGGCGTTACCCACCTGCAAACGCCAGTAAGAGGCGCTATCAAGCGGCCCCAGCGCAGCGTCAGACGGCGACTGCATAGCGAAGGCGAACAGCGGCGCGCGGGCCCGCGCAACTGTGTGTATGGTTACGACGTCACTCCTCTCGAATGCGGCGCAGAACGGCAGAGGCGAGCCGCGCGCGGCGGTGGCGGAGTCTGTGCTCGCGCAGGCGCCAGCCTGTCTGCCGCGCCTACCACGCCACTCCTCTCGAACGCGCAGGCCAGCAGCGGCGAGCCGCGCGCGGCGGTGTCGGAGAGCGCGTGAGATGCCAGCTGCGGTGACCCAGCTGTGTGACATCACTGATCCTCGCGCTTGCGCAGCACGGCTCCTGACCCTCCACGAAGTCGGCTCTGGCTAGGCAAGTGTAGCTAACGCTACAAAACGCATTCTAAATTCTACGGGAGCAAGTGGCTCAATCTTTGTAGCCAGTAGCCTCAGCTGACCTCATGTTTTCCACAAGATTCTTTATAATCAGCGAGGAGCTTATCTCGTGCTTTCCACAATTTACACGATTCCTCTTTACGGCCGAGCACCCTCTTATTTAAATCACGCTCTAAGCATTCCAATAGCTCCGTGCGCCCACGCGGCTTTGCCTCCCGCTTACGCTGCTCAATTTCTCGGTCGAACGCTTCCTACTCTTTTGTCTCGAGCCTTATGTCAGTACCGAACTCCCAAAGCTTCTCAGCTTCTTCGATCGTCACCTCTTCTCTCTCCATCATGTTGAGAATCGCTTTCCTTGTTTTTGTGGAGCCGGTATAAATGCCCAACTCGTCACAAATTTCTTGGTGGTACTTCTCCATCGCGATCTCGTCCCTCGTGATGCTTTCCTACTGATATTTACCCGTACTTTAAATCTAATATCATGGCTTAAAGGAGGTGAATAGTAATTATGGCCAACCAAAAACACAAAACTTTCTCCTAGGATCTGCTTCTGCTAGAGAGGTCTGGCGAAATGAGCAGTAAATATGGGGCAGTCACCCAACCAAACTAAGCTGACTCCGGTCGAACTCGTGGCTGCCGTCGAGCAGCGTCGTGAGCGTCCTCGCTCCTCGGGCCTGCAGGGATGTGATCCAACTTGCCAACCGTTGAAATCAGGGTAGCGTATCCCAGCTTCTCCAACGATGAGATGAGGATAGCATATTCTAGCAAAGCCAATCTCTGAGATTTGGGTATCGTATCCCAGCGCTGCCAACAACTGTTAGGACTGGGGTAGGTCCCTCTGGTGCACAGCGTAGAATACGGGGTCGTGGTATCCCACCGCTGCCACCTCTGTTACGAATGGGGGTTGCGTGTTGTTAAAAGCCGGGAGGCTGGCGAGCCGATGTAGCCGAAGATCGGACTTTTGCTTAAGATCAAAGCAAGGAGGCAAACGTTTACAGACACAGTAGCAACAGGTAGTGGCAGTAAAAGCAGGTAATGACAGGTATAACAGGTTAAAACAGTACAGAGTCTGCCTGCACGACCCGGTCGGCTGGGGCGACGCCCTAACAACAGACCGGCACAGCCTTAACAGTCAATTGTGACGTGTCCTCTCCAGGCAGGCGCTGACCGAAGTGTAGGTGTTGACCGTTGCCTTGATCGTGGATGCCCTGGCACAACATCACGCAAATGTTGACCCTCTCATTGATTGTGGATGCCCTGGCACAAGAGCACGCAGGTGTTGACCCTTTCCTTGATTGTGGATGCACAGCCATACTTGATCACCCGGTTGGTAAATAACCTCGCGATGACGAGCATTGTACCCCTGGGAGTCGATGCGTTGCTGGTTATTGATCCGCTCGAATGCAAGCTTGCGAGCGGCGTCCACGAGTCGGATGAATTCGTTCGTATCGACACTAATGTCGTACCTGTCGGGTAGAAGCATGGCATCGAGCATTGTTGTGGCCTCCCTGCCGTGAAGCAACCGGAACGGTGTGAACCCAGTAGTTTCTTGAACGGCGGTGTTATAAGCGAACGTGATGTAGGGCAGGATATCATCCCAGTTTTTGTGGTCTCGGTCAACGTACATGGATAGCATGTCCGCGATCGTTTTGTTGAGTCTCTCTGTAAGGCCGTTGCTTTGTGGGTGGTATGCGGTAGTTTTCCGATGAGTTGTGCCATTAAGCTGCAGGACGTCTTGCATCATCTGTGCGGTGAAAGCTGTTCCACGATCGGTTATTACTACTGCGGGTGCTCCATGGCGGAGAACGATGTTCTTCATGAAGAAGTGAGCAATCTCACTGGCAGTGCCTCGTTGTAATGCTTTCGTTTCGCAGTATCGCGTCATGTAATCAGTGGCGACTACAATCCAGCGGTTTCCCTCGTGAGACTTGGGGAAAGGTCCGAGCAGGTTCATGCCAATTTGATGGAACGGTTTTGTTGGAGGAGCAACAGGCTTAAGAAAACCGGCTGGGCGCAGAGGTGGCGCTTTACGGCGCTGACATTCGCGACACGTTTTTACATAATGCTTCACGTCCTGCGAGAGCTTAGGCCAGTAGTAGTGTTGGCGAATCCGAGCCAAGGTACGCGTGAATCCCAAGTGGCCGGACGAAGGCTCATCGTGACAGGCAGATAAGACGTCCGCTCGTAGCGCTGATGGAACGACGAGCAGGTGTTGAGTCGCGTAAGGGTTGAAGTTCTTTTTATAAAGCATATTGCTGCGAACACAAAACGACGATTGCGAGCGCGCGAATGCTAGTGGAGGCTGCGGACTGCGGCCTTCGAGATATTCGATAAGTTGTCGAAGCTCGGAATCGTTCTTCTGCTGTTGAGCCAAGTCAGATGCACTGATAGCGCAAAGAAAACGACCGTCGATGTCGTCATCACTTGACGTCGTTGTAAGGGGAGCGCGTGAAAGGCAATCCGCGTCAGTGTGCTTCCGTCGAGACTTGTAAACGATTGTCAAGTCGAATTCTTGAAGGCGTAAGCTCCACCTGGCCAGACGTCCTGAAGGGTCTTTGAGATTGGCCAGCCAGCAGAGGGCATGGTGATCTGTAACAACTCTGAACGGGCGGCCATACAGGTACGGTCGGAACTTTGCTATTGCCCAGACAACAGCTAGACATTCCTTTTCCGTGGTTGAGTAATTCGCCTCCGCTGATGATAAAGTCCTGCTAGCATAAGCAATAGCACGTTCAACGCCGTCTTGCCACTGGACGCGGACTGCACCAAGGCCGATGTTACTGGCATCTGTGTGCAGTTCAGTGTCGGCATCTTCATCGAAGTGTCCGAGTAAGGGCTGAGTCTGAAGGCGCTGCTGAAGTTCGGCGAAGGCGCGTGTTTGCTCAGGGCCCCACACAAAGGGAACATCATCTTTTGTCAGACGGGTCAGAGGTTCGGCTATGTTTGAAAAATTTTGCACAAAACGTCGGTAGTATGCGCAGAGGCCTAAAAATCGACGCACGTCACGTTTGTTGGCAGGTGGTGGGAATGCAGCGACAGCCAATGTCTTTTCTGGGTCCGGCCGAATACCATCGTGGCTAACAAGGTGGCCTAGGAACTTTAGTTCATCGTAACCAAAATGACATTTCTCTGGTTTCAGTGATAGGCCTGCCGTACGAATTGCGACAAAAACAGATCGGAGCCGCTGCAAGTGCTGCTCAAACGTTTGTGAAAAGATAACAACGTCGTCTAAATAAACAAGGCATGATTCCCACTTAAGACCTGACAGTACTGTATCCATCATTCTTTGGAATGTAGCGGGAGCAGAACACAGGCTGAATGGCAGCACTTTAAATTCGTACAGACCATCAGGAGTTATGAAGGCTGTCTTTTCGCGGTCGCGTTCATCGACTTCGATCTGCCAGTAGCCGCTTCGTAAATCCATGGAGGAGAAATATCGTGCATGTCGAAGGCGATCCAGTGAGTCGTCGATGCGTGGAAGAGGATAAACGTCTTTCTTCGTCACTCTGTTGAGCTTCCGGTAATCGACGCAAAATCGAAGAGTGCCGTCCTTCTTCTTTACCAGTACGACGGGGGACGCCCATGGACTGGTCGAGGGTTGGATTACGTCGTCGTCGAGCATCTGCTTCACCTGACAACGTATAACCTCTTGTTCCTTTTGTGACACTCGGTAGGCGTGCTGGCGTACTGGTCGTTCAGCAGGGTCCGTTATAATGCGGTCCTTCACGGTCGGGGTTTGCTTTATTTTGGATGTAGACGCAAAACAGTCACTAAACATGTGTAGCATACAGCGGATTTGCTCCTTCTGCGCGCATGACAGCTTGGGATTGACATCGACTGTATTGGCCACCGAGGTGTCATCTTTGACGGCTGCGGAAATCGGAGCAATCGTTGAACATGCTTCATGGCCAATTGCTTGGAAGTGAGCGACGGCCGTCCGCTTGGCCAAATGTTGGTATTCGCCGCTGAAATTCGTAAGCAAGAGCTTAGTCATTCCACGTTGGATTTGGATTATGCCGCGGGCAACGCAGATTTGCCGAGCCAAGCGCACCGACAGGTTTGCTTCGGCGATACCGCTACTGCCATGATCTGTGTCGCTCTGTACAGTTACGAACATACTGGTTCGCGGCGGAAGTGTGACGGCGTCGTCGACAATGCGAAGCGCTGTCCTCTGCACATTGGTATCCCTTGGTTTCGGGACATGGCCGTCCGCAAACGTTATGAGTAAGTCTCGAAGATCAATAACAGCTTCGTGCTCGCGGAGAAAATCCATGCCAAGGATAACTTTCCGGGAACATTCGCGCAACACGATGAACGAAGCGATGAATGTCGACTCACGGATTTGCAGCCTGGCGGTGCATCTCCCGATCGGTGTCAAGAGGTGACCTCCTGCTGTCCGGAGGTTTGGTCCATGCCCCCAAGGAGTCGTAACCTTCCTTAGTTCAGCAACGAGTTCAGCGCTGATAACAGAATAATCGGCGCCAGTGTCGACCAGAGCAGTTACTGGATGGTTGTCGATAAGAATGGAAATGTCAGCAGAAACACGTTTGTCGTCAATGGGGGGTGTCGGCGAGAAGGTATCCGCGGATGTCGGCGGACGAGTCGGAGGAGGATGTTTTAACGATCGTGCAGCAGCGGTCCCACCCCCGGAGGCAGCTGCTCCTAGTTTCCCCGGCGTGGGCTAGGGGACCTAGGCGATCGTCTCGCAACAACGTCGGCGAAGGTGGAGTGTTGACCCGGGGATGTAGAACGTCGAGGAGACGGAGAGCGGGATTGGCGTGGCTGAAGACCTGGCGACTGATGGCTTGCCAAGTACTCGGCGATAGCGCGGGGCCGTTCACCATCACGGGGTCGACAAGCATCTGGCCGAAAGCCAGGGAGGCCCATGTGTCGGTACAAATGTCCTGGCTCACCACAATGGTAGCAAAGGGGCCGATTGTCGGGGGCGCGCCACACACTAGATTTCCGCACATTAAGTCGCGGATTCTGGTCATGCGGCGGGCCCGAGAAGTACTGCGGCGTCTGCAAGGTCGAAGGTCGGGGGGAATAGCTGACAGCCGGCGCAGGAGTGCGCAAAGCTTCCGCGTACGTTAGGAGAGGAGCTTCGGCTGGAGGCGCCACCAACGGTTGTACCAGCTGCCGTACCTCTTCGCGGACTACGTCCGTTAGAGGAGCCACTTGGGGCTGGTGAGACACTGTGCGAAACTTTTGCAGCTGCTCGCGTACGATGCTGCGCACTAGCTCCGCGAGGTCCCTGATGGTCGCGACGTCCGGTGTTGCCAAAGCCGATGACAGACATGAAAGGTTGTTCGGCCGCTCATACTGAGAAAACCGCTGTCTTAGCATTCGCTCCATCGTTGTGGCTTCACGGAGGAATTCCGCCACAGTAGCTGCTGGGTTGCGCACAAGTCCTTCAAACAGCTGCTCTTTTACGCCCCGCATCAGGAAGCGTACCTTCTTGTCTTCTGCCGTTGCGGGATCAGCTCGCCGGAACAGCCGCGACATCTCCTCAACGAACATGGCAACACTTTCGTTTGGTCTTTGATTCCTGGAATTGAGGAGACGTTCTGCTTGCTCTTTCCGGTCGGGACTTCCATACGTGTTCCGCAGCTGAGTACAAAACTCCGGCCAGGCTGTCAAAGCAGCTTCATGGTTCTCAAACCAAATGCGCGCCGAATCCTCCAGATAGAAGTAAACATACCGGAGCTTCCGATGCTCGTCCCATTCGTTGGCGACGGCGACTCGATCGTATTGGTCCAGCCAGTCTTCAACGTCTTGCGCCCCCATGAAAGGGTTTTGGGGTTCGCAGGGCGTTGAAAGGCCATGGGGCAGACGGGCCGTGGTCTGTTCCGTCTGGCTTGTCGTTGTCGCGCTTGCCATGTTTCTAGAGCGTTCTGGAAGAGGGCCGAATTGGGGTGGTAGGCCTAATTGCCGCCGACTACGCCGAAGGTCAGCTGGTTCTTCCAAGGCGTCGCTGTTGGTGTCGGGATCTTCCTGGTGGTCGCAGTGCATAGACTGCTACCCAGCGCCTCCACCAGTAATGTCACGTGATGCTGTAACGGGAACCTGTAACTAGCAGTACAGCAGAACGTCAGGCTGGTCCGATCACTGGCACAACGACCTCATCGTCTTTTCCACGAGCTCGTCCTCATCATCTTTTCGACAGCGGCACATACAAGCCTGCTAAGAACAGTGCTAGGCGATCTTTACTCGTGGCAATATAGTAGACGTGGGCATCACTAAAGGGCTATCGCGGTACAGGAGGGCAGTTGCGTTTGGCGGCGGCATTCGTCGATGTTTCGTTGTCGTGCGTGAGGCGCCGGCGCTTTCTGCCTGCCAGGTGTCGTGGCACTTGCGGAGGCTACAATCATTTCTTGCCGACAAATCATTGTGGGCAGCCTTTTATTTGCCCTAAGGTTGTTGTGCCGGTCGTTTGTAGCTGGTCGTTTGAGTACGACCGCGTTTCTCATTCGGCTCAAGATATATTTTTCAGCTCCACAAATGTGAAAGGGTTCATGAACCACCCGCCGGGCTTGGTGAAAAAACACACCGTGCGGAAAGCAGACACTGCTATTAATCGCACCGCCAAATTTCGCAGTCGTTTGCGGAAGGAGAGTTTGGAAGCGGAGCGCGAAGATGCTATTTTCTTAGGCGCCTTCTTTCCACACAGAGGCCCGTGCTCACACGCTTCGGAGCTGCCGGCGACTGCTATTTGACGTCGAACATCAGGGAGCATGCCATTGGCCAGTAGCCGACGTAAATAAAAAGCGGCGCTTGGATCATATGCGCTTCATGGAATGGGGTGCCGCAGGCTGTCGGCGCCGGGCTCCATATTCTACTGGAATTACGCAGTAGCCATATTAGCGCGCTCAGGAATCACAACGGCAGAGCGTTATGTCGTTTCATCACGAGCGCTCGATGTCATGACGCGCGCGGGCTTACTTCCAGTGCGTCGGGATGAGAGAAGAAAGCAAGCGGTTAAAGCGTGAGACAAATCCCTGAAACTGCGCTCGTTCAGGACGAATTCAAGAAACATTTCCGGCGATCGATTTGTAAACTCCGATACTAAAAGGATTCAGTCATTACTCGGGAGAGTTGCTGAGGACTCCTATCAACGTGATTTAGTGAAATGAACCTTCGCACTATAGTTTTGAAATTATCATCCCGATCTGCTCCTTAAGCCATTCTATATGCAATCTACTGCCAATACTATCAGTCGTATTGTCTACCAAATAAATGGTCCCCTCCTCGAGTTATACGCAAGCACATTACGTCTTTCGGCACGCATATAATAAACAACGCCATGTATTTTGTTCACTCTGAACACGGTACCTGTATTGGGCGCCGACACGTCGATAAATGTCGTTGTTTTGCCCATTTGAATGGCCGAGTGTATGTTTCCTTCAGCCAGGCATTTATTATTATGGCTTCACTGTCGAAGTTTTCTGATATGTGCTTTTAGGCAACCACAATAGGGGCATTGCCAATTTCTTTCTCAAAGCCCATAATGCAACAAACTTACAGCAATGCACCGATCTGTGAAAAGTGTGATCACCTAAAAAACGCATGGGGTGCTCATATTGAGGAAGTGGGAATGATATGCCGATAAATAGTCAAACCGCTTCCGTCGTGCTAATAAAATATTGCTGTTATCCTCGGATAGTGTATTGCCAGAAGGAGATATGATAATCATGATTACTGGGCCGTATGAAATATCATAAATAATTACGAAACTGGCACCATATAGAAGTCTAGCGTATGACCTGATGAAATATTACCAATGTAATCAAATAAAATAAAATCGTCTCGCTTCTACCAGGCAGACAAAAGCGTCTTGAAGAGCATTTACTTCGTTTATCGTTAAAGAAGAAAGGTGATAAACAATTTCAAACAGAAGTTCTGGGAACCATGCATTCTTTTACATCGAGAATTCGTCGACCAAGGATCATCCGTGGAGCTAGTATGTTCATCATCTTAAGAAGCTAAGACTTTTTCCCGTATAACAAGAACACATCTCGAGCACGAGTATCTGAATTTCAAAATTTGGATTTCGATGCGCATTCGAATAATTAAAATCAAGTGCGAAGTGAATCAATTTTTTCGAATATATTTGAGTACGAATAGTAAATACAAGATTTTTTATCGCAAGACTGGAAAAAAAAATTGGTAAGCGAAGACGAACATGGGCACAGGGTGAGCGCTAATATTAATTAGCGCTCGCCCTGTGCACTGTCTTCTTCTCTCACCAAGGTTTCTTTCCTTTCCACTCTTAGGCTGAAAATGTCACACGTGATCCAACACCAACTCGCCCGAAAAGAAGTTTCACCGAATAATACGGCTGTTTTTTGCAAAAAGGGAATGTCATCAACCAGGCATGAAAAATCAGTTAGTTGAACGGCAAATAATATGCATGAAATTTATGCATCGTTTTGTTGCTTCGCAGGGCCACGCGCTCACTTATTCAGTGTTATGAAGGATAGATAGCTGCTTCATACGTTAGGGAAGCAGCGACAGCACTGTGGAGGTTACCATTCCTCTATACAACGAAAATAGCCACTAACTAGGCAAACCAGAGCTGACGTGCTAATGTCGTCTTCGGTAAGAGAAGACGAACATGGTGCAGAGGGCGAGCGCTAATAATTATTAGCGCTCGCCCTGTGCACTGTCTTCTTCTCTCACCAAGGTTTCTTTCCTTTCCACTCTTAGGCTGAAAATGTCACACGTGATGCAACACCAACTCGCCCGAAAAGAAGTTTCACCGAATAATACGGCTGTTTTTTGCAAAAAGGGAATGTCATCAACCAGGCATGAAAAATCAGTTAGTTGAACGGCAAATAATATGCATGAAATTTATGCATCGTTTTGTTGCTTCGCAGGGCCACGCGCTCACTTATTCAGTGTTATGAAGGATAGATAGCTGCTTCATACGTTAGGGAAGCAGCAAAAGCACTGTGGAGGTTACCATTCCTCTATACAACGAAAATAGCCACTAACTAGGCAAACCAGAGCTGACGTGCTAATGTCGTCTTCGGTAAGAGAAGACGAACATGGTGCAGAGGGCGAGCGCTAATAATTATTAGCGCTCGCCCTGTGCACTGTCTTCTTCTCTCACCAAGGTTTCTTTCCTTTCCACTCTTAGGCTGAAAATGTCACACGTGATGCAACACCAACTCGCCCGAAAAGAAGTTTCACCGAATAATACGGCTGTTTTTTGCAAAAAGGGAATGTCATCAACCAGGCATGAAAAATCAGTTAGTTGAACGGCAAATAATATGCATGAAATTTATGCATCGTTTTGTTGCTTCGCAGGGCCACGCGCTCACTTATTCAGTGTTATGAAGGATAGATAGCTGCTTCATACGTTAGGGAAGCAGCGACAGCACTGTGGAGGTTACCATTCCTCTATACAACGAAAATAGCCACTAACTAGGCAAACCAGAGCTGACGTGCTAATGTCGTCTTCGGTAAGAGAAGACGAACATGGTGCAGAGGGCGAGCGCTAATAATTATTAGCGCTCGCCCTGTGCACTGTCTTCTCCTCTCACCAAGGTTTCTTTCCTTTCCACTCTTAGGCTGAAAATGTCACACGTGATGCAACACCAACTCGCCCGAAAAGAAGTTTCACCGAATAATGCGGCTGTTTTTTGCAAAAAGGGAATGTCATCAACCAGGCATGAAAAATCAGTTAGTTGAACGGCAAATAATATGCATGAAATTTATGCATCGTTTTGTTGCTTCGCAGGGCCACGCGCTCACTTATTCAGTGTTATGAAGGATAGATAGCTGCTTCATACGTTAGGGAAGCAGCGACAGCACTGTGGAGGTTACCATTCCTCTATACAACGAAAATAGCCACTAACTAGGCAAACCAGAGCTGACGTGCTAATGTCGTCTTCGGTAAGAGAAGACGAACATGGTGCAGAGGGCGAGCGCTAATAATTATTAGCGCTCGCCCTGTGCACTGTCTTCTTCTCTCACCAAGGTTTCTTTCCTTTCCACTCTTAGGCTGAATATGTCACACGTGATGCAACACCAACTCGCCCGAAAAGAAGTTTCACCGAATAATACGGCTGTTTTTTGCAAAAAGGGAATGTCATCAACCAGGCATGAAAAATCAGTTAGTTGAACGGCAAATAATATGCATGAAATTTATGCATCGTTTTGTTGCTTCGCAGGGCCACGCGCTCACGTATTCAGTGTTATGAAGGATAGATAGCTGCTTCATACGTTAGGGAAGCAGCGACAGCACTGTGGAGGTTACCATTCCTCTATACAACGAAAATAGCCACTAACTAGGCAAACCAGAGCTGACCTGCTAATGTCGTCTTCGGTAAGAGAAGACGAAGATGGTGCAGAGGGCGAGCGCTAATAATTATTAGCGCTCGCCCTGTGCACTGTCTTCTTCTCTCACCAAGGTTTCTTTCCTTTCCACTCTTAGGCTGAAAATGTCACACGTGATCCAACACCAACTCGCCCGAAAAGAAGTTTCACCGAATAATACGGCTGTTTTTTGCAAAAAGGGAATGTCATCAACCAGGCATGACAAATCAGTTACTTGAACGCCAAATAATATTCATGAAATATTTGCATTGTTTTGCTGCTTCGCAGGGCCACGTGCTCACTTATTGAGTGTTATGAAGGATAGATAGCTGCTTCATATGCTAGGGAAGCAGCGACAGCACTGTGGAGGTTACCATTCCTCTATACAACGAAAATAGCCACTAACTAGGCAAACCAGAGCTGACGTGCTAATGTCGTCTTCGGTAAGAGAAGACGAACATGGTGCAGAGGGCGAGCGCTAATAATTATTAGCGCTCGCCCTGTGCACTGTCTTCTCCTCTCACCAAGGTTTCTTTCCTTTCCACTCTTAGGCTGAAAATGTCACACGTGATGCAACACCAACTCGCCCGAAAAGAAGTTTCACCGAATAATGCGGCTGTTTTTTGCAAAAAGGGAATGTCATCAACCAGGCATGAAAAATCAGTTAGTTGAACGGCAAATAATATGCATGAAATTTATGCATCGTTTTGTTGCTTCGCAGGGCCACGCGCTCACTTATTCAGTGTTATGAAGGATAGATAGCTGCTTCATACGTTAGGGAAGCAGCGACAGCACTGTGGAGGTTACCATTCCTCTATACAACGAAAATAGCCACTAACTAGGCAAACCAGAGCTGACGTGCTAATGTCGTCTTCGGTAAGAGAAGACGAACATGGTGCAGAGGGCGAGCGCTAATAATTATTAGCGCTCGCCCTGTGCACTGTCTTCTTCTCTCACCAAGGTTTCTTTCCTTTCCACTCTTAGGCTGAATATGTCACACGTGATGCAACACCAACTCGCCCGAAAAGAAGTTTCACCGAATAATACGGCTGTTTTTTGCAAAAAGGGAATGTCATCAACCAGGCATGAAAAATCAGTTAGTTGAACGGCAAATAATATGCATGAAATTTATGCATCGTTTTGTTGCTTCGCAGGGCCACGCGCTCACGTATTCAGTGTTATGAAGGATAGATAGCTGCTTCATACGTTAGGGAAGCAGCGACAGCACTGTGGAGGTTACCATTCCTCTATACAACGAAAATAGCCACTAACTAGGCAAACCAGAGCTGATCTCCCCTTTAGCCTATCCTGTGCGAGCTGATTCCATGTTATCCCTGCGGACTTTTTAAGCTCATCAGTCCATCTTACTCTCTGCGTTCCTCTACGGCGTTTCCCATCCCTTGGTAGTCATTCGTTCTGTCCACCAGTTGTCTGTCCTACGCATTACGTGGCCAGCCCAGGGCCATTTCCTTCGCTTCACGTCAACTATGATATCTGCAACGCCTGTTGTTCCTTGACCGATTCTGCCGCCCTCAGATATCTTAATGTCACTCCTATCATTTATATTCCATATGTTGGCAAGGGATTGGTTAGTGAGCAGGATCACAGAAGGCGTCTCTGCACATAATCCCGCAATGCGGAAAATAACGCATTGAATGCGACCGATGTAATATAGGAATATAATTTATTCGAAGTCGTAGGAGAACCAAGTTCACAAATGCTTATGCGTGTGCAATTCACGAGTGCATGCAGCATCGTGAGCTGCCCTAATCGCATCGAAAGAGAATAAGCGCATATGTCGTCAACAGAACAGAATGATCAGCGCAAGGCTTAGCCAAACGTCTGTACTCACTAGCTTTACGCTATGCGAACATGCTTGCACATACGCTGTAAACTTTTAAAGTGCGAGAACTTGACAATTGAGCCCATGCGACAAGGCTTCCGCTTCTATGTTTGGAGCTCGAATAAAGTTCGACGCTGAGTGCACAAAATGTGCTTAAAAATACTCACACGGCCAGAAGTGCTCGTAGACACAAAAGTAAAAGCGAGGCGGTGAAAAGAGTCAACTTCTTGCGAAGTGACAAAAGGTTCTTTGGGATGGTGAACTGTATGCAACAGAGCATAAGTAGGCGACGGGGCCATTTCCGAACCGGCACAAGAGTGCTCGTTGTTCGCGCGAATTGCGAGGCACCAGCGTCCTGGTTCTGCCGAAGCAAAGCAAGCTGCTCGGAGCGTCTGAGAAGGGCTCCATTATGCACAAAGAGAATCAACAAAAAACGCCAGGCCTGCGCGGAAAGCGCAGCACAGTCACAGCGAAAGCTGGAAGAGCGCCATTTCTAGAGTCCGTTATAAACTCTCTTGTGGCTACTAATACAAGTACATTAGCAACGTACCCACTACGACACAAATCATAATTTTTGGAAAGTTGCGAAGCACCCCCCAAGACATTATTCGTTATTCTGCGGAGAAGCGAGGTACCATCTGTGAGGCATTATGTGCACTTTTTTGTTGCGGTGGTTGATGACGATGAAGAATTATGGCTGAGCCCTTTGTGATGGGTTGGAAGCTTTAAACGACCGACTAGTTACGTAATTCATATTGTGTGACGCCCGGTCGTTATTTAACTGTGCCACCACGCTTTATAACATACGTTAACCGGAGAAACGGAGAGCGAGAGAGAGAAGGAAATAATTTAGTTAGAGCCTGAGAAAATGGATCAAGGGAGCCTGATGAGCTTCCTTGGCAACCAATAGAAGTGCACTTGCCAGGAACCCACTACGCTATAAATCATCATAATTTTACTGAGACGATGAGGAAATGGATCATGCGCTTATGGGCTTCCTTGACAACCAATACAAGTGCACTTGCGGGGAACCCACTACGCTATAAATCATTGTAATTTTTGAGAAGTAAGGCAGCAGGCACTGTGCCATTTTTCGTCTTTCTACGGAGAGCGTTGGTACCTGCTAAACGCATGTAGGCATTATGCGCACTTTGTTGGTGCTGTGCCTGATGACGATGAAGAATTATGGCAGAGCCCTTTGTAATGGGTTGGAAGCATTAAACAACCTACTCGTTGCGCAGTTCGCATTGTGTGACGCCTCGTTACAGAATTCGCGTTGTGTGACTCTTGGTGCTTATTTTACTCTTCTACCACGCTATAAATCATTGTAATTTTTTAGAAGTAAGGCAGCAGGCACTGTGCCATTTTTCATCATTCTACGGAGAGCGTTGGTACCTGCTAAACGCATGTAAGGCATTATGCGCACTTTGTTGGTGCTGTGCCTGATGACGATGAAGAATTATGGCAGAGCCCTTTGTAATGGGTTGGAAGCATTCAACAACCTACTCGTTGCGCAGTTCGCATTGTGTGACGCCTGGTTACAGAATTCGCGTTGTGTGACTCTTGGTGCTTATCTTACTCTTCTACCACGCTATATTGCCTATGCTAATGTGGTTCCTTCCCGACATGAAGCCTGTATAGGACCTTTTTGCAAAGCGTTTTCAAGCACCGGTATGGCTCAGAGGTTGAATACTGGGCTCCCACGCAGAGGGCCCGGGTTCGAACCTCGTTCCATGCTGGAATTTCTTCCTTACTTCGTTTTTTTTTTCTTATTTCGAGCAATACTGGTTACGGACGCCGGCGGCGGCGGCGGCGGCGGACAACTACGGTGCCAAAAACGGCCGGTGAAATGATCTCATAAAAGCTTTCGCTTGTAATAAAATGGGCTCGAGAAGAATGCCAACCCTGCAGTGGCATCCAATTTTGAGTGTTTGTGAAGTGCCGAAGCAGCCTTCTAGACGCGGTTTCATTAGGATTGAGCGTGAAAAACGCCCGTTTCTTAGAAATGAGGATCTTGAAATGAAGCGTTCAAAACAAGCTTGATTCGACACAACTATGAGACGAGAAAATGAGGTACATCGCGACCTTGTATAACGAAACCCTCTTATATGCTTAAAGGAGACGCCGCCATCACATACAAATCAGGGGGGAGGGAAAGGGGTGGTGACCCATTTAGGGTATAGCATGAAACAATGCCGAAGTGTCAAACTGACGGTGCTGTGTTCTTACCATTCCAATGCGTATATGCAAGCAGGAATATGCTCACAAATTAAAATGTAGCAAATGAAGAAGAACACGCAGATGAACTAAATAACATCTGCGAAGAAAGTATTATGCAAAAACAAGTTACCAAATGCCTCAGGGATAAAAGCAGTATTTTGGGCATGTTGGCAACCAATTACCCCGGTACGACTGCGCAACCAAAAAACAAGAACAAGGACAACAGAAGAGGAGACAATATTCAACTAAATTTATCGCGCCACTGAATCTTTTTATATACTGACTCAGAATAGACTACGCATGCGTGTACATGGTTACATATAGATTCAATATAGACTGCACATCAGTGTAGATTGAATAAAAGAACAGTTAAGATAGAGTGTACTAGAACAGGGGGGTGCTGGGAACGAGCTTCAAAAAGTGAAGCCTAAACAGGGTGAATCCGCTTGTGGCGCTGCGATAGGTAGTCTGCAATGTGTCGTCGTTTAAGAGTTGCGTGCGGCTCCGCCGTAATGGTGCAGTGGTAGGATGCCCATGTCCCACCCAAAATACCCCGGTTCGAATCGCAGCTGTAGATGGTGGGTTTAATGTCATGGTGGGATCTTAGTGTCACATTCTATAGCTGAATTGGTTTTCCTTTGTTTCTCAAATCTAGCTTCAGTTGCTACGTGTTGCTTGAAAACGTAACTCAAATTGTGAAGTAAAATAAAAGAAATTTGACAGTGAGCGTAGCTACCTGCATCGCCACCACCCGGGATTCAACAAAAACGTAAAGTAAAGCCTACGAGATTTTTGCGAATACGAGACTCGAAACGACATTTCCCATTTCACGGCACATTTTGTATGAATACGTAGCAGCAGAAGCTACTTTTAGGAAACAAAGGAAAACCAATACAGCTTTAACAGGTGACATTAGGAATAAAAACCCAACATCTACAGCTGCGATTCGAACCCAGGTCTTTTGAGTGATAAGAAGGCATTCTACCCCGGCACCACTTCGGCAGAGCCGCGCCCAACTCTTAAACGACGGCACATTTGAGACTACCGATCGTAGCGCCAAAGGCAGAATAACTCTGTTTGGGCTTCACTTTTGTACGTACGTACATTGGTGCTGCGGCCGTTCCTAGCACTCCCCTGTTTGAGTGCTCTAACGAAAAATTTATTTGGGAGAACCCGTGCCCGGGGAACGAAACTTCAATGTACTACAAGCAATAGACGCTGTGCGCTGATGGCGGTGAACGTTGCGCCGGCCGTCGATAATCTGAACCGCGGCAAGGCGCGTCGGCATTTATACATGCGCAATCGAAGATCCGAGCCTTATCGCTGGTGGTCGCGTTAGTTCGAGAATAAACTGAGCCGTTCCCGTTTGCGCGTTCAAGCCTAACAGATGATCTTAAAATAATATCGATTGTTCCCAGACATTCTGGCGCGGTTTGGGCAAGGCAGCAGCTACACGTGCAATGGGCCGGTAACATAAATCATATAATGAAAGGAGCGTGTGCGGCAATATGATGCACCTTTCAGACCGAACCAAAAAAACGTTAAAATAAATTATCATGAAAAGCGCCATGAACGACAAAATTTAAAAAGTAACGCCTACAGTCGACATTTTAATTGTCAGTACAGGAGAACACTACAGTGTGTAAGTCATGTAAAATGAAGGGGAATATTGCATATGATAAAGCTATAAAATGATGCGCTGTCGAGCTTGTAGGGAACTAGATGATGTAATTGCAATTTGAAATTTTTCAGCAGTATATTGAGGTGGCCCCAGCTAGACAACATGAACAGGTGGGAAAGGTCTCTGTAAAGGGCCCTTAGATTTCTCATCAAAAGCGATGACCGACCGTCGGAGTCGCGGCGGCAAAACGACTGTTGCAAAAAACATCTTCACGTGATGACGTCAACACAGCACATCTTCGCTTGCAAAAAAAGTGGGCCGATCAGAGAGCCAGGGCAAGACCAGGTGAGCAGCAGGAAGCTTGCAATGCCGCCTCCGATCATGTAGGCAGTGCAAAAGCACGTTAGGTGCAGAAAGCCATCGGAGAGGGGCGGGGGAGGATCAATAGAAAGACAAAGATAAGTTGGCTTATGCCTTCCAGTCACCTTAGGCGAACGTATTCTTAGGTTGTAACCGACTGTAGAAAGTTTGCGTGCTGCTCAAGTGCAAAAAGGTACACGCACTTGAATGGAGCCGACTAAATAGGATCTCTATAGAAGTGCTCTTCAATTTCAGCTTCAGCCGTGACGCAGGCTTTGAAGGCAACTTTATTGTTAAAATATCCGTTTAAATTTCAAGTGATCCCGACCAAGGCAAGCTAGAAAGTTATTTTTCATAGCAAACGCGAATCCTTATTTGAAACTCAGTATTTGTTACACGCACCTCTACGTGGATTGGCGGAACTATCACTATAAACGCCATCCGCTTACGCCCGTAAGACATGGCCTGTGCTAACTCGGGTGGAGTTGGGTGGCAGCAACCGTAGGAACGGTGGAAGTTGGTCTGCAGGCTTACATGCCCTGTCTTGTTTCTAAGAGCCTCAAGCAGCCGACGGCTCTCTTGACTTGTCCTTATGCGCCCATTCGGAGCCCGAAACCTGAATACAATCGGTGCTGCTCAAAAATACAGCTAAGAAATAGTTTATTAGATGCGAAGCATCTTATAGCGGAGTTCAAACCGGTGGTGGTGGTGGTGGTGTGCGGCGTGACCACCCTTACTGCGCATGCGCAAATTCTCTCTACACACCCGCTCTCCCTTCTCTCGTTTCTCCCTCTACACTTTACCTCTTCCCTTCCCCTCTCCACTCCTCCTCTGAAACGCGGGCTAGACATGCCGAAATTCTCTCCTGCGCTGAGCCGCGATGAGCACCAGCACATGCGCGTCTCCTCCCCCTCTCTTCCCTCTCCTGCGCTGCCCCCCTCTCGCGCGCCTGTCGACTGCGTTCTCTGTTCGCACTGTAAGAATTAACGGCCAGGCTAGAGGGAAGACACGACGCGCGTAGCGTTCCTCTTCGCGTTCCACGACGCGAGGTCGGTAGCATGCCCAACGAACGCCAACGGAACGCGATCGCGCAAGTGCTCCGGCTTCAGATTGCCTCATGGTCCCCTTTAGAGGGAAATGGCGTAATTTTTACCTTCTCTAATCCGTTGTTAGTTCTGGAGCTGGGGCTAGACGTAACGCCACGGCAGTGTCAATGGAACGCGTGAAAACGCTGTGCTTACGGCTGGCGTGTGTTTTGCTGGCCCAACGCATCCTTGGCTGCCACACCATTGCGAGACGTTCCACCACTATTCGGCACACTACTTTGGTGTAACGCTCCTAGATGGCAGCACCACGACTGTCACGAGCGGCAAGCATATATAACTCGTTCTTACCAAGAAATTTGTTTGGGTTCATGACGTAGCGGTCGTGGTGTAGCGACGTGAATGAAAGGACGCACTGTTAGGACAGCGCATCCTCCTGCTCTGCTCAGAGTTTGTGGTTTGATGTCACGGACGGGTAAGTTATTACGACCAGACTATTTTCAGAATCCCTTGGCATCCTAACAGCATGTCCTTATAGTGAAGCAAATTCCGTCACAGAAACGACGTGAAAGAATTACGGGTGGACCCGGCATAACGCACTTTCGTGTTGATAAGTCATGTAGCGCGTTCGTTGACAAAGTCTCGTTAACAGCTAAAAGAAGTACGGGCTTCCTGAATGGGCCCTCTAACACTTTTTTTGAAGCGCCTACATTGTTGCCGACCGCATCAACGCGTAGTGGCGCTCGCCAGAACTATTGCGGGCGGAAATGACGAAGATGAGCGCTGGCCTATGATTGGAATAATGTAACGTTAGAAGTAATAGCGGCGTTGCATCACCAAAGGGGTTATTATTGCGTTTAGCTTTTCTTTAGCATGCTTTTTTCACTGAACACCAACTAGACAGATGATTTTAGACATTTCAGCTTTAAAACTGCAGCGCCCGGCAAAGAATTCGCCGAACGCCACGGCGCTGGAGGAAAACGCGCTCGGGACGCTCCAGGCGCCGTTGTTTGTAGAAACTGAAGGGAAAAAATGTAAGAGCGTTCATATAGACGCCGTCGCAACAAGAAACAGGAATAAAACTACAAAACATGATAGAGGCGTTCACGATCTGCCTCGTTTCGCACGCGCAGTTCCCTCTTAATGCACCACATTGTTTGTTACTGTCGCAACGGCGTCATCAATACGTTGGAAAGAACGGGCAAGATTGTATGAAAGCTTTCCGTACGTAGTATCTTTCAGTTCATTTCATTGGGGCGCCATCAGACGTCACAGGGCGAGTGAAACGTGGTCAGGTGACCCCGCAAAAATAGAGTTGAGGGTAGGCCTCCATTTTATTGTACTGTGAGTGTTCTAGGCTGAATAACTTCGGACTGCCTGCCCCTAACACTGCCGTTCTTGCTGCACTAATCTCTTCAGCCTCCAGTCTACGCAACCGGAAAGTAAAAAGTGTAAAACAATGAGGTCAGGAAAAGCGTTAGAGGGTCCCTTTAAAGTGAGAGTAACGTAACGCTCCGCCACACGTAACACTACTTGGTTACAAGTTAATAAGGAGGTCAAGAGGGGTGTTCCATTCATCTGGAACAGTGGCGTAGCCAGTGGGAGGCGGGGGGGCGACACCGGGTCCGTGCCCCCCCTCCTGATTTTTTTTGCGATTGCATACACAGCCCAAATTCACATTCAACCACATGTGCCTGCCCGTCCCACACTTCAGATCTAGGTGGCCACACAAATATTATTTACTCCATTCAAGTTCGCGCTGCTAAATACACTCATGATTCGCATTCATCAACCCCTCAAAGCCGATTGTTAGTGACCTTTCTTTTGTGGATGACACATTACAGTCTTGTCTATACCACAAGTTTGTTCACTCTCAGCCTACTCGCGCTCTTCGCATTATTCTTGCAGCTCACATAGCTTATGACACTAGTCATACACTACGAAGTTTTCACCATCGCGCTCGTATTAAAGCTTTTTACTCCTTTTTCCCATTGCAAGAAAAGAGTTGAACGGCCTTTCTGACAAATTCCCCACTATACCTGCCTAACAAATTTCGCGCACAGCGTATCAAATCTAACTTCCACTCATGATTATTGCAACAATAATCTTACAAAAATCCACCCCTAATGAATGAATCTTAAAAAATTGTGGGGATATTCGAAATTGTACTGGTCGGCAGCAGAAAGCAAAGCACGATGCATCCCACTCGGTTGAGAAAGGTATGCTCTTTTTTCGTAGCAGGGAAGCGATCGGCAACACTTTGCAACGTCACCCGGTCATCAGTTTTTAGATGCGAAGTGTCTTATGGTGGAGTTCAATCCGGTGGTGGTGGTAATGGTGGTGTGCGGCGTGACCACCCTTACTGCGCGTGCGCATACCCCACCTCCACTCACTCTTTCCCCTCCCCCTTTCCCCTCCTCCTCTCCACTTCCCATCTCCCCTCTCCACTTCGCCTCTGAAACGCGGGCTAGACATGCCGAAATTCTCTCCTACGCAACGCCGCGATGAGCACAAGAGCTTGCGCGTCCCCTCCCCCTCTCTCTCCTCTCCTACGCTGCCCCCCTCTCGCACGCCTGCCGACCGCGTTCCCCGCTCGCCCTGTGAGAATTAACGGCCAGGCTAGAGGGAAGACAAGACGCGCGTAGCGTTCCTCTTCGGTTTCCACGACACCAGGTCGGTAGCATGCCTAAAGAACGCCAAGGGAACGCGATCGTGCAAGTGCTCCAGCTTCGCATCGCCTCATGGTCCCCTTTAGCGGGAAATGGTGTGATTTTCTTCATGGTGACTAGTACAGATTCCCTCATTTTTTTTAAGATGCCATATTCGCTAATAATATTTGACAGGTCTCATTCCTGAACTTTACATCATCCTGCATTTGCTGGTTTTTTTCAGCGTGTAGCAGCCGTACGACTGCCGAAACAACCTCAGCCGTAGCTCTGATATCACTCTGCTGGACACGACGTCATTGGCAGTGACTGGTGTCATCTTCGGCTTTGATACTTGCGGTGAACATTTGCTAAAATATCATTATGAAAATATTACGGGCACTCGCGACCATTCCTTCCTACGGTCATGGCGAGAGCTTGGGAGATCGGTCGTTTCTTCACCACTTGTGTATGTCATGCTGCTCAGCCGCTTCGCCAGTGCGCATAGTTAGCATATCACTGTCAGCCTCTGCAAAGAAGCTTGTGATACTGATTATCGAGGAGCCGCCATTCATGTCCGTCGGGCTTTATGCGAAAAATCTTCGTCATCCAATAAATAGGCTTAGGTCAGGCCCTCCTTTGAACACGGGGACGTGCACCCTGTGGCTCAGAGGTACATTATGCCTGGGATGTATAAATCACATGCGTAGGTGGGTGAAAAGCTCTCCTTATTTCTTATTTCGCAGCATGTTCACTTATAGGCCCGTAGCCTGAACAAAGCAGTAATTCATATCTCGTTTATAAAAACACACATTTGGAAACTGTTTTAAGCATAAAATGCTTTGAGGTCCCGCTTACGGTGGCTTTCGAATGACCTAGAGTGAAAAGCCAGAGCCGTTATCCGGGCCCTTCAAACGTGAACAAGCGGAGAACCAGTTCAAAATTCAAATGCCGTATCTGGCTTTCAACTCTATCTGCAGGACCGCAATACATACGCTAGTTACTGCCCAAACGAGTTCCAAATTTATTGCTTCTGAATTTTTGACGGTTCTTCCAAGTATGACTTACGCTGTAACTTCTAATCATAGGTCGGCAGACTCGCTCAAGAGTCGACTCCCTCACACTCACTCACACTCAGGTCGAGCCGTGAGCCTGAGTCTCAGTGAGTCAGGGTGCGTAATATTTTCGTGAAATTGAGTCCGAGTGAGTCCGGTTGAGGAGCATTTTGGTGAATCTGAGTCCGAGTGAGTCCCATGCAAAAATATATTTTAAAGCGAAAGCTGTTATGAGAACACAAGGGCCGTTTTTGGCGCCGTAATTTTCTGCCGCCGCCGCTGCTACCGCCGGTGTTCGTAACCACTGTCGCGCGAAATACAAGAAATAAACAAAATATCGAGGATTGAACGAGGTTCGAGCCTGGGCCCCTTGCGTGGGAGCCCAGTATTACACCTCAGAGTCATGCCGGTGCTTCAAACTGATTTGCAAAAAGACCCTATACAGACTTCATGTCGGGAAGGAACCACATTAACATATGTAATGTTGCGTGGTCGAAGAGTAAAATAACAACCCAGCGTCACACAACGCGAATTCTGTAACGAGACATCACACAATACGAATTGCGCAACGAGTGAGTTGTTCCCACCCATTACAAAGGGCTTTGCCATAATTCTTCATCGTCGTCAGCCACCGCATCAACAAAGTGCACATAATGCCTTACAGGTGCTTCGCGGGTACCAGGGTTCTCCGCAGAATGATGAAAAATTGCATAGTGTCTGCTTCCCTACTTCACAAAAATTATGATGATATACAGCGTTGTGTGTTCCTTGTAAGTGGACTTCTCTTGGTTGCCAAGGAAGCCCATCAGGCTCTCATGATTCATTTCCTCAGGGTCTCAATAAAGTTAATTCCCTATGCTTCTAATCGCTGCTCGTTGAAATTGAAGACGCTACAGATACCCATACCGCAACACCACTCCTGCATTCCTCTCACGTTCGCAAGCAGGCTGTGTCCCGTTACTATTTGTATCCCAGCGTCCACATATGTGGACAAAACATATCAGTGAAGTGCGATCAGGCTAGGCAACGCATTGCCTTGAAAATGTATGTGAAATTTGGCATTGCTTCAGTATTTCACGAAAACATCTAAATGTGCCCGCTTCTGTGAACAAACAGCGGTAAGTGCGCACAGAACACTGACGTTCTTCTCAAGTCGCCTGTAGATGTGCATGCCTACACTTTTTTAAATGCGAAGCATTTCTTAGCGAACCTCAGGCACTTTGGCAGTTTCTATCTACGTATCTATCTATCTATCTATCTATCTATCTATCTAGCCGCCTACGTCTGGGCGCTCTCCTGGTCGTCTCCATAACTTGTAATATACCAAAATTCACATAGCAGGGGATCAGTGAATGACGAACACGATTCACTGGTCATGACATGAATAACGCAAAATACCTGTCGCGTACGTCATGAAACCCTTTCTCTCAGTCACGTGTGGCACATACCCGTAAGCCAGAGTAAATGTTATGCGGGTATGTGCCACAGGTGATAGAGTGTCTCAACCAACACAGTAACCGCGAACACACACATTGGCACGCAGGGATAGTGATAATAATAAATGTTAGGGTTTTATGTCCCAAAACCCCGATATGATTATAAGAGACGCCGTAGCAAACGGCTCCAATTTTCACCATCGCGTATTCTTTAACGTGTACCGAGATCGCGCAGACCACAGGCATCTAGCATTTTGCCTCCATCGAAATGCGACCACCGCGGCCGGGATCGAACCCGCGACCTTCAGGTCAGCAGCCGAGCACCTTAATCGCTACACCACTGCGGCGGACGCAAGAAAAGTGAGTAAACTGAAGACATTACACCCCTGGAAGACGCTCAACTATCATACACTCGTTCACATGGTCCGCAACGTGGACCACATGGATTACGCAAAAAACGGCGTCAAAGCTTCCTCAATAAATCTGCTTAGAGAACCGCCTCTCATCATTACCGGGGTCTTCAACATTGAATTATCAAGACCCAACAACGCTTGGTCGTTATACTGCGTGAAACACGGATTCTATGTGGAGAGGGCATTTAAAGACCTCGCTACCATGTCCATGACAGGAGGCATCATAGATAATTTCATCGTAAGAGGCATCCAGGATTTCCATAAGCTGCACTATACCTCGCACTTCATTACACTTAGCCTCCTCATAATCGCGATCACGAACGGATCCGATTAGCAAGTGTGGTCCAGTTGCTGGTGCTAAATTATCACGGTGATTATGACCTTCTTCAGGAACTGTCAAGAACACCTTCTACACATACACACGAGTTCGTGAAACGTGCGTGCGTATTCCGTCATAACGGACTAGTATAAGCATAACAGCTGTAACTGTGACGGTAACGTACGTGCAGTGCGCCTGGGCGTGCCACTCGGCTGCGTACCATACATCTAGGGAAACTTTCCTAAATAAAGCTTTGTTACAAGCAACACCTGTCCTGTGCATCTGTGTTCCTTCTTTGTCCTGATTAGCGCTATCCAGTATTGAAGAATATAAGCACTACATATCAGCTTACCGCGTGTGGTGTTGATAACACACGTGTTGCTGTTGCCATCGTTACACAACTGTAAACAACTGTTTCTATAATACATATGCGACTCTTCAACATATGAGTGTGCGTATACCACTTCCATATTTCTTTAGCGTCATTCCGTAACGTTGCGCTCAGTGTGAAAAATTACGCCACAGTCACCATCTCGCGCATGCTTCGCATAACATCGATTCCCACGGTACGTGGGAACTGCCAAATTTTAAATGCGAAGCATTTCTTTGCGAACTTTTGCGACGTTGAGCGTATCTATCTATCTATCTATCTATCTATCTATCTATCTATCTATCTATCTATCTATCTATCTATCTATCTATCTATCTATCTATCTATCTATCTATCTATCTATCTATCTATCTATCTATCTATCTATCTAGCCGCCTACGACTTTGTGCTGTCCTGGTCGCTTGGTTAATCGAATGTGCACCAAAATTGGTGTGGCATAACATGACTGTATGATGAACACAAATGACAAGTCATAACATGAAAATCATGACACGCATGTCATGTGCAGCATCATTTACATGCTACGCTCATGGTGCGCTGGCAGCCGTTTCGCTAGCTTGATATACACCAAAATTGGTATTTCGTGACGTGACTGTGACGAACATAAAAACACAAGTTAACATGAAAATCATGACACGCATGTCATGTACAGCATGACTTACGTGCCACGCTCATGGGGCTCTGGCGGCCGTTTCGCTAGCTTGATATACACCAAAATTGGTATCTTGCGACGTGACCGTGTGGCGAACATAAATAAAATGAGTTATGATGAAAATCATGACACGCATGTCATGTGAGCATGACTTACATGCCACGCCCATGGTTCGCTGGCGGCTGTTTCTCTAGCTTGATCGACCCCGAAGTTGGTATTGCGCGACGTTACTGTGTGACGAACATAAATAATAGGTGTTAACATGAAAACCATGACACGCATTTTCGTCAATTACATACAAGACGATGTATGCAGCTCTTTGCTGGCTGCTTCGCATTACATCGATTCCCACAATGCGTGGGATCTGCCGGCTTTCTTGCGATAGCAATTATATGGGGAGTCTCGGCTGGTTTTTGCCGTCGCCATCGCCGCCGTCATGCACCGCATATGTATAAGTATGTGTATATGTATACAGTCCCAATGAAAAAATCTAGGCAGCTTCACTTCACGAACGCTGTCGAAACAGCGAAGCTTATGCCCGTCATTCATCAGGCTATATCGTGCTGCTATGTTTTTCAAATCTTCCCTTCGCTGGTGCTTAACTTCGGCCTCCATTGCGCGAACATCGCAGTTGGCTCGGCGACGACATGGCCGTTCTCGCGTCAACTCTCGCTGACGCTCACGTCCGGTGGCTTCTACATCGGGAGAACGAGAAATGTTCGCGATTGGGAAAGCGCAAACTCCTCAACACTGACACCAGCCCGCTATTTTACACTCCAATGCATCTCACCATCACCCCATCTTGGCGCGTTTCTCGAAGGTTCACCCCTCAACAACCTCCGCCCTCGCATCTCGCAGCACGCCCTCGCCTCTCACAGCACACCCTCACCTCCCGCAGCACGGCACAGCCCTCCCCGTCCTAGCGAGCTTGGTTCTCTCTACACTGCAGGCCAAAGGCCACGTGATCAGTTCTACGCCGACCCCGGACCTGAAAGCCTCGACTGAGAGTAGGTTCGCTGTTAAAATATTTCAGAAAAATAATTCTGAAGCGCGGAATTGAACCAGCGAGCTCTCGCTCCGCAGCGCGTGACGCAAACCACTACGCCACAAAACGCAGATCCTTCAGGTAGCTAACGGCGGGCGTTATATACACAACCTTTACCGCTGGAAGTACTCCGAGATGGCAGGCGCTTATAAGCGTTTCTTAATTACCAGCGAGATGACGCGAGGAGCGCAACGGGCGCATTTACATGTCGTCGGCCAGCTCGCTCGCTTCTTCGAAAATATGCGCAGGGAGAACCTTACCATTCCGCTATCTGCTCGCGCGGTTATCTCGTGGTGAGGGGATGAGGGATGTTTCGAGCTTTCAGCGTGATGTCCGCGCTGAGGTTACGGAGCGTACGAAAGTCACTTGAGCTCAAGGGACACCGATAAACGAACAAACAGAAGATAAGCGCGAAGTATCAAGTGTCACAGCTCGACACTTGAAGCACGCCTGTTTCCTTCGCTGCTTCGGCCGCCTTTGCAACAGGAGCGCTGTTAAAACTGAGAGTATCCATTGACGAGCCTCGCTTCGTATAGCATTACAGGTTCTTTCTATCGCATTCATTGCTTCGCCCTTGCGGCGAAACTGTGACTTTTTTTCATAAGTGAACTCTAAATTCCTAACTTTTTAAATTATTTAGCCGTATTCGAAACAAGGAAGGGTTTATCTTGTTTTTGTGTGACTTTTGCCGCACTGTGAGCGACTAAGGTTCTGTGAGGTGAGTAGTCGCTACGGCATCCACGTTTGTGGACGCCAGGCATACCAAGACCTTGTAAGGAACTGGTAGAACGCCGCATGCTAGTTGGACCCGCTTCGTCGCCTTGCTGCATTAAACATAACATTATCTGTAATACAGCTAAATTTTAACTATATTACAAATATAGCTATATATATTTTTTGTAATATACCTAGATAGTTTATTTTGAATTTATTTGCTTGATTCCAGACCTAGATTTAGTGACGAAGACATACATGTCATAATTTTCGCGCTGACTAGCGGAAGCGAATGATGCGATTTGGAGAGCACCGACAATTAGCGTGTTGAAGCACAGTCATCAACAAGCAAATGCCTCTTGAACAATGCTACTGCGGATGATGACAGCATTCTGTTTGAACGTAACCATGAACGCATTGGTAATGATGATCAACGACGATAAAGATGATGATGAACACGCTAAATTAGAACTGTGGGTAAGCTAATCGGTCTTGAATGGCGATAATGGCGGTGATGATGAAAGCGTTGAACATGAGGATTAAGGCGATCATGATGGCGATAATGCGCCATGAAGATGACAGTGTTGAATAAGAGGCGTTAGCAAGCGGCAACGTGAGCGTTTATGATGGTGATGCTGATGTTGAATATAAAAGCATTGAACTAAAGATGACGGCGTTAATTATGATAAGTAAAGATGATGATAATGATCAATGCGTTGAAACAGAGCCGTCAGCAAGAAAAGTTCTCACGTACCACGAAGAAGGATGATGGACCAGAGTTACTGGTGTTCCAGCGTCCATATATGTAGACGCTTGTTTTCTACTTGAGCTAAATCTAAATGTTCCAGGTTTTCGATTTATTCCCACTTTCGTATGTATGGTTATTGAATATACGCAGAAATATTTACTTGCACAACAGAATTGGCTGTGTGATACAAAGGGTTAAATGGGGAGATCCTGTGACCGTCAAGGACAGCGATCACAAAGCAATGCTCTACATTGCCTTGTGACCACATAGGTAGTCGCCATGTGGCCGTGGGAGTTCAGCCTCATGGACGGTGTGCCAATGCTTATGTATTCGTAGACAGCGGCAGTGGAGGTGCGGCCATTATTTTGTATAGAAGAGCTGTTATACGCTAATTTGCAGCTGATCGCTGCGTGTGTAGACCAACAAGCCTTATCCCCACCTATGGAGCAGTCGCGTATTTCGGAGCGTTAAAGAGGAACCTCTTGTACGCTACATGGAGTGGTGGAACAAACTATGGCGTTAAATAAAAGGCCCACTGAAAAAAGAGATAAATGAACAAACCACATATGTTTTCTTGGCACGGCTGGATTGGACCCGGGCCCGCCCGCTCCGTAATCGAGTCTCATGACAGGACCACACAAGCATGCTGGCATAAAGGGAATACATTTAAAGGGATGCAAAATATCAAAACGATTATTCTCGTGTTAGTAAATTCCTCTTTCACAATACCAAAATTAATACTCTTGCCTCGGGAAGACGATGGGGGAGCGAGAAAACATGCAAAAAGAAAATGCAGGTAGCGAGGCCACCTTGAAATTCCCGCACCAATCACCATGTCGTCATAGATTTTGACGGTGTCTACTGGGGCCTATATACGTAGTTCCTAATCGAGAAAAAAGATAAAATATATTGTCCTCTGAGTGGGCCAGAAACTCAACGTACCAAGTTTCTAGAAATTTCGTTGCGCCAATCTGGCCAAAGTAGGAAAAATACGCCTTGAAACCCGTGACCCCACATGCGGCAATGTCGCCGCGAAATTTAAAATTGAAACTTTGACCTCCAGTTTCTCCTCTAATAATAAACCTATAATGGTGGAATTAACGTCACTATAGCTTTAAAAGCACACTTTATCAATATAAACCGATTCATCATTTCACGTCAGTGTGACTTTAAACGATACGAATGCGTTCTAGCCGCCGTGCAAAACAAAGGCGAAAAGAGAAAACATTCTAAGAAGGTTCCGCTGACTTTCGTGATAGTGGACTAAAAGCGCTCTGCAGGACAAAATAAATCTCGACATTAATAATTTTACATATCAGAAAAATTGCTAATTTGCGAGAATTTACACGCGTTTCGCCGTGTGTTTATTAAGGCTCTGCTCATAGTGCTGTCGATCGTTACAAATAAAGAAACGCCGGTGCCTCGCCACGAGGTTTAAAAAGAAGGACCTCACTGGGACCTTCATGCATTTCCCTAAGACGACTCGAAGGCGAAAGCCATTTTCTTTTAAATACGATAGTCTTTCTTTGGGGAACTTAAACGCAGAAATTTTGGTCTGTCTTTCTGTCTGTCTTTCTGTCTGTCCTTCTGTCTGTCTTTCTGTTTGTCGGCACGTCCCTCGATTCAGCCACTCGGCCAAAGTTGAACCACTTGCCCAAGGGCCAGCCATCGT